>NC_031989.1:91783012-91784376 GCF_001879085.1 Nicotiana attenuata | reverse complement strand
GCTAGTTGGGATAATCAACAGTTATCAAATCATGTAAATATTAAAAAAAATACCAGATAATCACGCTTGATGACGATCTGGGCACGTCCATCCGAAACCATGGATAAAATTCATCTTCAATCCATCCGTTAGCATTCATGTTTAGAGTATCTATTTTGTTTAAAGAGTTGGAAATGTTGTTCTTGTGTTTAAGAGATATATAAAGATTCAAAACTTTCTATTTCCCTCCAATCATATTTTTACTTTTCCCTTTGTTTCCCTCCGAAAATTATATTTGACATTTTAGTCCAAAAATGTCATCTTGTTTTCCCTCTTAATAAAGAAGTTAGAATATATTTTAGTTCTAAAATTTAATCATGATTTTCCTTTTATTATAATTAAGATTTTTGATGAAGATTATTATAATTAAGATTAACCAATAAAAATATATCGAATTATATATTTACTATTATATAAATAAGGTCATACTAGTGAATGAACTTATATGGTTGCCATAGGCCGATAAGTATGAAATTAATTTAAACGGCTATTATATAAACGGTCGATATTACTAAAAATCACAACGATATAATTAGCATAGGTTATATGACTACAACCATATTAGTGCATGGACTTATATGGTTGCTATAGGCGATATGTATGAAATTAATATAAACGGCTATTATACAAACGGTCGATATTACTAAGAATCACAACGATATAGTTACCATAGGTTATATGACTCCAACCATATTAGTCAATGGACTTATATGGTTGCTATAGGCCGATATGTATAAAATTAATATAAACGGTCGATATTACTAAGAATCACAACGATATAATTAGCATAGGTTATATGACTACAACCATATTAGTGAATGGACTTATATGGTTGCTATAAACCGATATGTATGAAATTAATATAAACGACTATTATATAAACTGTCGATATTACTAAGAATCACAACGATATAATTAGCATAGATTATATGACAACAACCATATTAGTGAATGGACTTATATGGTTGATATAGGCCGATATGTATGAAATTAATATAAACGACTATTATATAAAGGGTCGATATTACTAAGAATCACAACGATATAATTATCATTGGTTATATGACTTCAACCATATTAGTAAATGGACTTATATGGTTGCTATAGGCCGATACGTATGACCATAATGAAGTAAATTATATAAACGACTATTATATAAACGGTCGATATTACTAAGAATCACAACGATATAATTAGCATAGGTTATATGACTACAACTATATTAGTCAATGGACTTATATGGTTGCTATAGGCCAATATGTATGAAATTAATATAAACGGCAATTATATAAACGGTCGATATTACTAAGAATCACAACGATATA
>NC_031989.1:91777259-91782912 GCF_001879085.1 Nicotiana attenuata | reverse complement strand
GCTGCTTCTGTGGTATGTGCCCGAGGGGCTGATTCTATTGATATTGTGTCCGAGGGGCGGTTCCTTACGTGTTTATCTTTTATAGTTGCCTGTCATTCACTTGTTGAACTGTTAAAAGGCATTTTGAGGAGTTTAAATTGAACTAAAGTGACTTTACATATTTTCATTGTTTCACTGCTTTTATTGGCTTTTACTGCTTCTTTATAGCCTGTTGATGTGCCTTTACGCGATTTCTTGTTACTTTGTCTGCATTTATTATTATTACTCACTGAGTTGGAAGTACTCACTTTACTCCCTGCACCTTGTGTGCAAATTCAGGTATTTCTGAACTCGGTAGCGGGTATTGGTTGCTCAAAGGGAGAGCCATCGGAGTTTAGCAAGGTAGTTGCTCGATGTCCGCAGCACTGCTTCTCTCCCTCCTGATTTCATTAGCCTATATTTAGTGCATTTTTAGAATTTTCGTTGTATACTGTTCAATGAATTGTTTGCGAGCATTAACCACAATAATGACCTTAGCTTACCAAAACTTGGTGGTATTAAACCTGTTAACCTATTAGAGGAAAGATCAAGAGCCTGAAGTTTAAGAAGATCTCCATATTCTGAAGGTATATTGCCTCTAAATTGGTTGTAAGCAAGAATCAAAAACTCCAAACCTTTCATCCGCGAAATTTCAACTGGTAATGGACCAGTGAAGTGATTATCACTTAAGTCCAACCGCGAAAGGTTCACCAAGTTCGGAATACCTGATGACACTATACCTCCAATATAAGAGTTTCCATGCAACATGAGAAATCTCACCTGTGTCAATTGCCCGAAAATTTCTTGTATTTCTCCTCCAAAGTTGTTTTTACTTAGGTCCAGAAAAACCAATTTGCTTAGGCCTGATAATGTCTCTGGAATATCACTTGAAAAGCTATTGCTTCCTAAGGAAAGTTCTTTAAGACTCAGTATTGATCCAATCTCTCTAGGGATTGACCCTGAAAAGTTATTGCCCCACAAATTCAACTTTACTAATTCTTTACAACTAGAAATGGATGTTGGCAATTCTCCAAATAATAGATTTTCTGATAAATCTAAAACTAGCAAAGAGCAATTTTGGGTGAAAATCCAGGAAGGTAAAAACCCCCTGAATTGATTATGAGATGCTGAAAACATGTTCAGCTTATCAAACCTGAGTGACAAATTCCCTGTCAATTCATTGCAGCTCAGATCAAGATACTTCAGATTCCAGCACTGATCAAATACTCTTCCAATCTCACCAGTGAAATTGTTACTAGAAATATTTGCAACAACTAAGTTGTCACAACTTTCAGGGATTGTTAACCGACGAATCCTGTTCATCGTCAAATCAAGAACTTCCAGCTTGTTTAAACCAGTCCAGTTGAACTCACCATCAATAATATTGTGTGACAAGTTGAAGAATTTCAGATTTTGACACCGGCTTAAGTCTGCTGGAAAGGATCCTGAAAATGTGTTCTTGGACAGGTCAAGCGAGGTCAATTCTGTCATGGATGAGAAATTATCAAACAATTTCCCAGCCAGATTGTTGTCCGAGAGATCGATTCCAGTGACACGATTACTGGTAGTATTGCATGAAATACCAGGCCATTTGCAAGGTGACAAATCTGTAGGATTCCATTGAGTGTATTTAAAACCTCTGTCAATAGGATTTTGATCCTCAAGAAATGACTTCAGGTTCAGAAGTAATTGCTTGTCAGTCTCCAGTGAATATCCACAAACAAGCCTACCTGTAATTTTGCATAGTGAAAAAATCAAAAACATTAGTCATGCTGCAATAAATGTAAGTCTGCTCTCAAAAACTCAAAAACCATTTAAAAATTGACCTGCTAATTACATGTAAAAACATTATTCTTGCTGCAATAAATGCAAGTCTGCTCTCAACAACAAAAATAACATACTCAGTGTAATACCCCTGTTCTCAAAATCTCAAAAACCATTTAAATGTTGTTTGAAAATGGACTATTTTTACATGTAATAATAATTAATTACTCCATCTCTTTTGCACAGATAAATAAGAAAGTGATCAATTATGTACTAAGTCAGCCTCTAATACTAAGATTGATCAAAATCAAGCTATCAAACATGACATGAGGATAAAATTATTGAAGTGGTGAATTGAAATATACATACCTGTTATGAGAATGAAGAAATTAAGTAATGCAATGGGAAGAAGAATATGAGATTCCCCTTCTGACATGATAAGTGTCAAGTTCTCTTGTTTTCCTCTCTTTATTTCTTCTTTGTATTTTGCTGTGTGTCAAATGAGTTCTTGTTCTCTCTTGGTAGGAATATTAATATTATTAATGCAAAAAGAAGAAGGGGTTGGTTGGTTCCTTAGGAACAATTAATATCAAATGGGAGGAATAAACATAGGAAAATGTATGGTTGAATTTCAGAGAACATGCAGAATATGGACCAAAACAAATTGGAACACATGCACGTATACTATGCTATTTTTTAAATTAGTTATGGACTCCTAGTAGTTTAATTTTGACTAAATTGACTTGGTGATTATTAAAAATCAAAAAGTGTGTTTTATTATAACTCTTTTAGTTAGGATTAATGGTCTTTGATGGGGAGAGGACAAGCTTTGGAGGAATATAGCCGCCCAACTTGACCATAATTTATAGTGGCTGGTGGTCAGAGATGGTGTTTTTGGCCTTATTGTCTATTACTATTATTTTTTTGGTAAGAGGGGAAATCCGCTGTCGCTACAACCTCTATTACAGCTTCTATTCTTCGGGTGAGCACTATGTGCGCACTGGGTAAACCTCCCCCTGTGTAATAGCCTGCAAACACACAGGGGATGTAAACCGCATTAGGCAAGTCCTGTGCGACAGGCTCAACCCAGAAGGCATTGAGGGGTAATTCGATCTCATGTCATCCGTATGGATGACCACCCTCCAAACCAATTAGGCAACCCAAAAGGGTCTATTACTATTATTACTAGCTAGCTTTTATTTACTAGCTCTAGAACTCAACATTGACCAATTTTCACGTCCGGACAGTCTAGTGGTTAATATGTTACAACTAATCATACTTCAGTAGTTAATGAATTAAGTTCCAAACAGTGCACGAGTTCGACAATGGCCATGATTTATTGTCCATTTGAGTCTTTCTATATTCCTATAAATCTCGACCCTCGGTCTCTACACTCTTGCTCTCCAAGAGAAAACATTAATGCTATTAAAATTTTATTTAAGAAACAAAGGTTAAATAGGACATTAAACCTCATTAAAGATAAGATAGAGGAAACAAATCAAAAATCACGTCGGAGTAAACATAAATTCCTTTTACAAAAGTTTCAGGAATATAGTACTCTATAAATTTTGAACTATAAATTTTCTTCTCCTTTTTTGTTAACTTCCACATTTTTATCAAGTCAAGTTATATTCATCCGCTAGCTTTTCTACATATCTAAATGACAACTATATCAACAACAACAACAACAACGACCCAGTGTAGTTCCACTAGTGGAGTCTGGGGAGGGTAATGTGTACGCAGACCTTACCCCTACCCCGAGGGCAGAGAGACTGTTCCCAGGAAACCCTCGACTCAAGAAGACGACAAGAGAAAATGACAACTATATCAATTCTCCAATTAATTTGGTGCTCCATCATACATGTATATTATTCAGAGTCCTGACATTGTTCATTAGCCATCTCTGCGTAACTTAAACACAAGGCCAAATACACATGGTAAAACAAGAAGAAAATGATCTTGAGAATAGAGAAATCTTTGATAGGGAGCGATTTTCTTTTAATAGGTCATATACGACACAAAGTTGGATTATGAATCAGTGCATTTCAGATATCAGACGGTATACTGATATACAAAAAGAAAGAATAAGAACATGCCTCTTATTATTTTATAAATAATTTACTGAAGTTGGATTTATTGATGGGTGAATTGGAGATTTTTAGATTTTCTCATCAATTATTAGTTCAACAAATAGTTTGTTTAGCTTTCTCTACTCATATCATTTTCATAATTTCATTTTCTAATATATAATCTCGTTTAAGGAATTGCAAACTAGCGCAGACAGAGACGTCACCTTTTCACGTCATGGGGAATGAAGGACCTTTCGTCGCACGCGTTCAACATCACGTGTGAACGTGGAAATATCCATGCATTATTTTGTTTGCACGTAAAATAAAAGAGGTTTGTATTTATCTCTCTCCTTTTCATTTTTGTTGTCAATTTTAGACTAAACGACTTTGAATAACTATTTGTACTACCGGATTTACCGTAGAAAATTTATGTATATGCATTGATAATATAAAATATTTTTGCACAATCAATGTATATTTTAATTTAGTTACATTATTAAGTTATTTTTTAAAATTGCTTCTCCTTTTTAAGAGATAATTTTATCTATGGTCATTGAACTTGTGTTTGTTACCCAAAAGTCACTTTTCTTTTTTTTGTTACGTAAAAATCATTCAACTTTGTGTTCATTACACAAAAGTCACTTTTCTTTCTTTTGTTACACAAAAATCATTTTACTTTGCTCTAGTTATCACAAAAATCACATTTTTACTTGAAAAGTCTATTATGCCCTTGATATTATATAAACCTTCATATTTATGTAATACCTATATTATATACTATATAATATATTTTTACTTATGTATTTTATTTCTAAATAAAATAACTCAATATTATTATTTTTTTATATGATATATTCGTATATTTAAATTTTTCTAACTTTAATTTTGAAGATATATTAGTAGCGTTATAAAACAACTTTTTTTCAGCAATTCTTTTTTTTGAATATAATTAACCGATCAAAGTTGGTCGGTAATTTCCGACCAACTTTGGTCGGTATGCCCTTCCGACCATCTAAATACCGACCACACGTTAATGGTCGCGTTTTTTACGGTGATTGGCCATTACCGACGAACTTTGGCCGATTTTTCCCGAATTTCTATTAGTATAATTTCTCAAATAATTAACCAATTGCCGAGGTAAATCCCCAAGAAAATATCCCCAGCTAAATTCGCATGTAGAGTTACCTAGGNACCTTTTAACCTGTACCTTATTTTCAAAATTATTGATTTGGTAGCCAGTTAGACAAATAATACTGTAATAATATGACACTTACACCCCTAATAAATCGCGTGATCTGCAACCTCATTCATGAAAAAAGATCTCATCCTCTCCTCTCAGCAGCTTTATCAAAAAATCAGAAATTTCATGCTAATGTAGCATGAAATTGTTTCATGTTGAAGCTAAGACTTCATGCTAATATAGCATGAAGTTGTTTTAGATTATGAGGCTGAGGGCCTGAGATTTGTATGTCACGAGGTGGCTTGTTGATATGAGGCCGAAAGCCTATTGATGATGCCACGAGATGGCTTGATATTGCGCTTGGGCCGTAAGGGGCCCCTCCAAGAGTCTGTACACCCCCAGTGAGCGTGGGTACCCAGTGTGATGATTCTATTTATTATGTGAGGCCGAGGGCCGGATTGATTATGCCACGAGATGGCTTGTTATTGTGCTTGGGCCGTAAGGGGCCCCTCCCGGAGTCTGTACACCCCTAGTGAACGCGGGTACCCATTGTGATATGAGATATAGCCCGAGGGGCTGGTACTGTTCCATGTGTTTGCCGAGGGGCTGCTTCTGTTGGTAT
>NC_031989.1:91772393-91776127 GCF_001879085.1 Nicotiana attenuata | reverse complement strand
AATTTACCAAATTTGTTCAAGTGGAAATTCGAGTTAATTGCTGTTGCTCGAGTTTCAGATGCTTTGTAAAATCCTGGAGGAATTCTGCCATAATCCCTGCAGCAACAAAATTGGGAGGCTTAAATTCCTTAAGGACAGTGACTACACTATCAAAGCCTAATTATTTCTGTCCCTATATTCTGTTATATTTTCTAACAATCTTAAGGAATTTAACAACACTGCAATGGAGGCTTCTGGTAGTGATTCTGGTTTCAACAAGATGTTCGAAGTGTTCAAACTGGATCGATTTGATGGCTCAAATTTCACCCGCTGGAAAGACAAATTGTTGTTCTTTCTCACGGTGTTGGGAATAGCTTATCTGCTGAGTTCTGATCTTACTGCAATGCCAGAACCTACTGCTGAAGACTCTGACGAAATAAGGCGGCACGCAAAAAACGTGAAGATGATGAGGTGCGCTGTAGAGGTTTTATTTTAAACTCACTTTCTGATCGTTTATATGATTTGTTTTGTCCTCACAAATCACCACAAGAAATCTGGAAAGCCTTGGAACAGAAATATACTGCTGTGAAGCAAGGAACGGACAGATTTGTTGGAATGAAATTTTTTGAATTTCAAATGATAGATGGGAAATCTGTCATGGAACAGGTTGATGAGTTGTTGGTTTTGATATCTAGACTCAAAGATTTTAAAGTCGATGTTTCTGAATCTCTTCAAGTGGCTGCTATACTTGCAAAATTACCAGCCACTTGGAATGACTATAGGAAGAAATTATTACATTCTTCCGAAGACTTTAATGTGGACCAGTTGACAAAGCATATTCGGATTGAAGAAGAGTCACGAAAACGTGAAAATAAATATGCTGCGGAAACTAGTTCAAAGGTGAATTATGTTGAGTCTAGTAAGGCAAACAACTCAGGAAAATCTGGAAACAAGGCTGGAAAGAAGAGAAAGTTTGAGGCTGCTCCAAAGGAAAATTCTTCTAACATTAAGAAAGGTCCATGTTATACTTGCGGAAAAATGGGTCATTTTAAGAGAGATTGCAGGTTTCGTAAGAGACAGAAAAATGAAGAAAATGCTGGACAGAAGAGGGTAAATAATGTTGAACAACAATAAGCTTCTTCTTCGGATATTGTTGCTATGATTTCTGCTTTTACCAACTTGAATCTGAGTATGGTAACTGAATGCAACATGGCAGCAACTATGAAATCTGCAGATTGGTGGTATGATTCCGGTGCTACAGTTCATGTATGTAATGACAAGAGTTTCTTCAAACATTATGAAGTTGCAACAAGTGATGAAAATGTTTTAATGGGAAATCATGACACCGCCAAGGTCTTTGGAAAAGGAACAGTTGAACTACAATTCACTTCGGGAAAGAAGTTGATTTTAATTAATGTTCATCATGTACCTGATGTTAGGAAGAATTTAATTTCTGCAAGTTTATTAAGTAAGAAAGGCCTCAAAACTGTTATAGAGGCAGAAAAGATTATTTTCTCTAAGAATGGTGTATTTGTAGGACAAGGCTACTCTTGTGAGGGCATGTTCAAATTAAGTATTAATAAAGTTGAAGTTTCTGCTTATATGATTGAGTCATCTATTAATTTATGGCATGCTAGACTTTCACATGTTAATTTTCGATATGTTAAGTTTATGTCTAAAAATAAATTAATTCCTGCTGTTGAGAATAATGATAAAAAATGTGAAATTTGCATACAAGCTAAGATGACTAAGAAATCTTTTCCAAAGAATGAAAGAACAAGTAATCTACTTGAACTTGTGCATTCCGATATATGTGAATTGAATGGTCATTTAACTAGAGGTGGAAATAGATACTTTATTACTTTTATAGATGATCATTCTAGATATACACATGTTTACTTAATGAAAATAAAAGATCAAGCATTTGATATGTTTAAGAGTTACAAAGCATTAGTTGAAAATCAATTGGAAAAGAAGATTAAAATCCTACGTAGTGATCGAGGAGGCGAATATCTTTCCAATGAATTTTCTGTATTTTGTGAAGAAAATGGTTTGATTCGCCAAGTTAGTGCATCGTATACCCCACAACAAAATGGTTTTGCCGAAAGAAAAAATAGAACGTTGGTAGATATGGTTAATGCCATGCTTTTACATGCAAAGTTACCAACGAATTTGTGGGGGGAAGCTTTGTTAACGGCTTGTTTTGTGCATAATAGAGTTCCTTCAAAGAAATTTAAGGTTTCACCATATGAATTATGGAAAGGAAGAAAGCCTAACCTAAATTTCTTAAGGGTATGGGCTGTTTAGCCTATTATAGAATTCCAGATCCTAAAAGGACTAAGTTAGGACCTAGAGGAATTAAAAGCATATTTGTAGGATATGCTGAGAACTCAAAGGCATACAGATTATTGGACATTGAGTCTAAGTATATTGTGGAATCTAAAGATGTTGAGTTCTTGGAAACAAAGTTCATTGGTGACTCTAATAATTCACATGAGGACACAGAAATTACTAAACAAGATGGTAATGCAACAAGCATTGGTGATAATGCAGTAACTCAAGAAAATTGTGCAGAACCTAGTTCTTTTTCTAACAATAAAAGAAAGGTAATTGAATCTCCTGTAGAACCAAGAAAAAGTCAAAGAGTTAGAAAAGAAAAAAATATAGGTTCTGATTTTATTTCTTCTCAAGCACTAGTCTTTTTGGTAGAAGGAAGTAGAGATGAAGTATTAGATAAAATACCCATTATTTTAAATTTAGAAGAGGATCCTCAAACCTATAGTGAGGCTATATTTTTATGATAGATTTTACTATGTGGCTACATAAAATTATATTCCATTCCCTAATGTGAATCAGACCATTTGTGATAAATATTATATAAGGATAAGACGGTGGGTTCAAGTCCAAACGCACATGAAGGTAAGACATCGGGTTTTGAGTCCTGATGATCCATGATTGTAAAAGTTGGGTTCGAGTCTCAACTCATTATGGACTAACATGTCTTTATATGGGTCAGGCATTGGGTTTGAGTTCCAATGCACCATATGGATGACATAGTGATGACTAAAGAAAAATAATATATTTTTCATGAAAGAGCATGAATCTTGTCCCACTTGATTTGCACCATTCTTAAAGTGAATGTGGTAGCAATGCATAATAAGTAAATGAAGACAAGTGGTTGACCGATGAACATGGGCGTGCCATTGATTATAATAATAGTCATCATTATGGTAATTGTAAAAAATGAGAACAATAAGGGTTCTCGAAGTAATCCTTCAATAGATGAAGGAAATATTTACCATCAAATTGGTATGAAAAATTTATAAAGTACGTCGCGATAATTATACTCCATTCTTTGAAGATAATGTGACTTGTGCATTGAGAATGCAGATTCATTCCTGAAGGTGAATGTAACAATATGTGATAAAATTAATGAATAAAGACGTGCAATGCATGATTGGATACATACCACAACTCACCTCTAAGGAAGGTTTGAGAGAAAGAGAGATAATAAATATTACTGTGTGATTACATGAATATGTCATTGGTCGCGTACATGTGTACGCCAAAAAACTTTGACATGTCTTATAAAAACGTTATTAAAGGCAAAAATAAAGCAAGAATGATTTTGCTTATGATGATTTTAGACCATGACAATTATTATGTATATGATTTTCTCCGTGAAGGAGACATTCACCATATGGATGGTGTGACAAAGATCTTGTAGTACAAAATCAATTAAGAGCTCCGGAAGA
>NC_031989.1:91767984-91771967 GCF_001879085.1 Nicotiana attenuata | reverse complement strand
AAGGCTATATGGAGATATTGAAATATGATTAGTATTATATTGCAAAAAGAATCCTTAATATAGATTTGTTTATTCTAACAAATATTGTCAAGGTTTTGTTGTTTATGCAAATGCAGGCATTTATTGAAGTCCGTTCTTCAAACAATCTATTTGTATGTGAGGAATTGTCATATTATCATTTCACAAGATGTGTGACTTTTCTTTGAAGAGAAGATTCCAATAATAATGAAGAAGTTGATGTTTGCTTATCTCAATTGAAAGAAGAATATTGAAGGAGACTGAATAAATCATATATTTCATCAAAGTTCTTCGTCAGACACGATCTTCAACAGAATGATGAAATAGATGTTCAAGAAATTCCTTCAAGTGATAATTTGGCGGAATAATTCACGAAGGCATTGACGATCTCAATATTAGAGAAGTTGTTATACAAGCTTGGAATTCGGCGTCTCCGAGAAATAAAGTGATATTTTCATCAGGGGGAGGCAAATACGCGTTGTACTCTTTTTCCCTTAGCTAAGGTTTTATCCCACTGGGTTTTCCTGGCAAGGTTTTTAATGAGGCAGCAAGTAATGCGTATTATAAGATATGTGTACTCTTTTTCCTTCACTAAGATTTTTTTCCTCCATGGTTTTTTCTTAGTAAGGTTTTAACGAGGCACATTATCTATGGACATCCAAGGGGGAGTGTTATGAAATACATATTTATATGGATGTCCACTAATCAAATATAACTCCCACTACTCTTCTTCATTATGTAGATAACCTCCACTACTTCTTACCATTATGGATGTAACTCTCACACCTCCATGATCTTCCCCCATGTTCTCAATAGTTAATACCATGTTTATGGAGTCCCTTTGTATTACCTATATCATCCTATAAATAGAGGGTTTGGGCATCATATTGTACACACTTGAATACATGAAGAAATAAGATTCTCTCCTCTCTTTCTCTCTACATTGTTGTCTATCTTCTTGTATTATGTTATTACTTTGAGCTAAGTTTCGTACCACTAACACTCTTAATAAAAATTTTTTTTGTTTAAACAGCAAGCAAACATTTTTAATTATATATTATATTAATTTATAATATATATAAAAGTAAACATTCCATATGAAAAAAATCCTTACGTTATTAATCATTGAATATAATAATCCTTATCACCAAACATCCCTTAAAGTAATATTACATATCTTCTAAATAAACATAGATTTTATTAAGTCGCCCCCAAAATTTTAAGAGATTTTTTCCTTCCTATACCATATATGAAACTTTATTACCAAATATGTGTATAGTTTCTAATTTACCCTCTATGTTCACAGTTTTTCTACAATTATTGTACCATTCATTGAATACTAATTATTAGTAGCTGAATCTTCCTAATTAGGCGTGCTACAAATCAGGAACAGAATATTCTAATTGATTTCGCGACCTTCAGATCAAATTTGAAACGCAAATCCTATATCTTCAATTTAAAATCCATTGACAGCCATTAAAAAGTTTGAAAGCTTTGAATTCAAATTTGGATTTTCAAAAATCATTATTTGTTTGGATTAGGTGTTGTTGAAAATAATCGGGAATATGGTTTGGAGTTCATATCTCAATTTTGAGGGGTTTTGGTGAAGATTAGACTTGGTTTTGACTGAATTTCAGATTGAAACTCGAAGAAGATATACCAGTTTGCAGAAATTGTAGATAAATTGTAGATTATTTGTATTCTGATTGTAGATGCTTTGTTTTCTGTTTTCACAAATCAAAAACGACTAAAACTTCTACAAATCTTCTAAAAAAATGCAATTATGTCAAAATTTTCATTTATGAGATTGGACGAATCTTTATGGTTTAAGAAGAATAAATATTGAAATAACACATGGAGCTAAGTTAAAACTTGTACATATAATGTGCAAAAATCTCCAACGCAAAAGAAGAGTGTCCAGCTAGTGGAAGCCTGGGAACAACAGATTTTGCAGATCTGAATGAATTTAACTAAAACATCCTTCAACTCCAACCCGAAAGAATTGCGTTCTGGATATTCTACACAACTGAAACGTAAAGCAATGCTCATTCTGGAAGCCCAGGAATCAATTTCTGAACTGATAAGCATATGAAGGAAAAAAGAGGGCATGAAGAAAAGAAATCCCTCGCTAAAACGTGGGTGAGGGTGAGGGTTTAGGAGAGAGAAACGTGGGAGGGGTGGGATACGGTACCTTGAATTAAGGAGGGACATACGCTGCATTAATTGTACCCTTAAAATACACTATGGTATAGAATTGGTAATTTGGTATAATAAATGTAATTATATCAAACCTTAAACATTGAGGATAATAAGGTTTTCGATATGGTATAGGAATGTAAAAATCTCAAATTTTAATATGTAAATTATAATCTGGGATACGTTCTTTTAAGAATTATTCCCCCATATAGAGAAGTTTTTGTTTTAGAGGGAAGGAGTAAGTTTGCTTTTTCAAAAGTTTATATTAATATCGCACATCAAATCAAAAATCCTCTAAGATCAATTATTTTCTATATAACTCAACTTGATCAATCATAGTCTACTTTAGTAATTCCTCATTTTTCAACATTTCTCTACTAACCCAATATTTGTATTCTTCTTTAATTTACATATTGTTACGTCATGCTAGGCCATTAGAGAAATCACATCAAAAGTTTGTGGGTCGCAGGTTAACAAAGACATTGAATCAACAAATCTCATTTAAACTTATGCTTCTTCGTTTTCAAAAAGAATGATTACTATTACTCTACTGTAAAAAGAATGAACCTATTATTTGGGGAGTCTAACAAGATTTTGTTTGACTATATTTTATCCAAATAATATTTAAATATTTTTAATTGTTAACTATTATAACTTACAGTATTTTTTATATATAATTTTTAAGTATGTAAATTTTATTTCAAAAAATTTAAAGCATTTATGTCTGAATTCACATTGAAAATTGGTTAATTTGACCCTCATACTTTGAAAAGATTCAAACAAATTGAAAGGAAGGGAGTAATATTTAAAGAGTCAAGTAATATGTCTCACTGATTTTCAAATATCTTTTTAAAAATTTCTTATAATTATGGAAATTTGAAGAATACATACAGATCATATAATCTTCAATGAATTAAAAAAATGAAAAAAGGAAGTATAAATTGAGCAAGATGTCAATTTATCCTTATTTCTTGTAATATCAAACCTCACCTCAATATTGTAGTACAATGTGAAACAGTGTCTTAAATTGAAGGGCCATTAAAAGGAAGAAAAGATCATATCACAACTTTAAGAGCATGTTTGGAAAGCTACCTTGGAAATGAATTTGGGTGTAATTGGGTATAATTTGGCATGTTTGTTTGGCCAAGTAATTACTTGGTCAGCATGGAATTGGGTGTAATTGGAGGGGTGTAATTACACTCTTCAATTCTCAAGGAGGAGGTGAGAATTGGTGGTAACTACACTATTAATTACAAGGTTGCTTTTTAGTTTCTTTATTTTTGTTTTTATTTTAATTTATTTTCCTTATAACTTTTTATTTCTATTATTTTAATTTTTTTAATTTCTTTTGAAATTTTAAATATATTTTCTTTGTACATTATTTATCTTTTATTTCTCTATCTTTACTTCTTGTGATTCCATGTAATTGCTTATATTTTATTTTTTTATTTATTTTATTATTCTATGTTTTGAAACTACACCTCCTAATATTAGAAATAATGAGTCATTAATAACTTGACATATAATGAATGATGCAATTAAAGTGGAATTCTGTCACGACCCAATTCCCATACCCGGTCGTGATGGCGCCTCTCGTGAAGACAAGGCCAGCCAACTAACCCAAATCCTTTCACTAACAATTATTAAACATAAATGAATAGAAGATACAACTTAATGGCATTAGAAACTGTTAATTACTACCCGACCGGGGTGTCACAAGTCACGAGCATCTAAGGAAACCTTATCACAACTACAGGCCAATAAATATA
>NC_031989.1:91687414-91767193 GCF_001879085.1 Nicotiana attenuata | reverse complement strand
AATAACTTTACCAAGCATATACCCGGGGTGATCTCACGTCACCCTATCTCATATAGGTCCGACAACACAATATAGCCGAAATCTCACAGTCCATTTAAACCATAAACCATAGAACCACATTGCACTTTCCGAAATCATACACAATATCAGAACCTCACATCTATACCCAGAATAAACCCGAACCAGCTGTAATAACCCATACTTGCAACCTCAGGTGAAATCATATGATATACCACATAATCCAAACACTCGAAACGATAGCCTCTATTTACAGCAGTTGCCCATAATAACCAAATACCAATAGAAAACCTTTTATTAGCTAAAGTCTTATTCCAACACTTCCATATACTGCCAACAACAAATGAAACACGCGATAAACCGTAACTATTCCTCAGATCAACCATTCATGAAGCCACTTCCCTTTGACTAATATCACAACAGATTTTCGGGCCGAATCTCGATATTATCCTTCTAACAAGCTGAAATCAAATCTGTCCGTATTCATTAATGACTCCAACGATCACCTCGAATCCAACACACCACTCTGGTGACACGACACCTCAATGCAGGCCTAAGCCACAACTTGCATAATACACGCACCAATGAGGAACGGTCTGAACATACCCAAATCAGGACAAATGTCTCAAACGAAAGAGTTGTACCTCAAGCTCATCAACACCATTACAACCCAAGGCTGAGACCCCGTCTCACCTCATAGAAATAGAATGCCTGAATCTACCTCGAAGGGTCCTAACTCCACGTAGCCTCGCTACAATGCGCGATCATATCCAAACATTGTTACACATGAAGCACCTCAAGTCACTATGATCAAAATCAACAGCCACGCACATTTAATGTCTATAACCAAAGTAATTCATTACATCCACGGTGAAACCAATAACATATGACACACAACCCGATAGGCCATAACCAATACTCCATTTGCTGAGCAACACTTAATCACTCTTCCCGCTCGACTTCCTCTATGAATCTCAAATAGGACCGCACCACATGTGCCTATAGCCAACAAGTCATGACATCCCACAACACAGAAAGCAACTCATAGATCTTCCCAGATCCCTAAACAAGCTCAATAACGATAGATCCAACCTATCCCTCAACAATACAACTCGGGAATAACCAAGCTAACTCAAGCTAAATACGTAGCCACATTGGCCTGCCAACGAACTCAATACCAAGAAGCCTGAAGCTGCTCCTTCCGCTACTATGACTCCTGCCAGAGCCGTACGTTACGGTGCCCGGCACCAAATAAATACCGAAATCCGCCATCTCACCCGGCGACATGCCCAGCCACAAAAAAACGCATCCGAAAAGTCACTTAATACCGGAATTGAATCAATGGTAGAAACCTCTGCACCGACATCCATCACGAATGCCTCATTAAGAAAAACAATCCTTCTCAGCCGTCCGCTGTATCTTTTGAAATATATACCACTCTGCAAGAACATAATCCAATGCACCTTGCCGCTCAACCCGTGGCATTTCCGGCATAACCCGTAGCACAATAGTCTAGAATAACCCAACACTAAGACAACTAGTCTACAATCCAATATCATATCCAAAATCTAGCATACCAAGCAAAGAAAGATCCACTCGGACATCTAATTCCCAATAACCGCTAGACGGTGCCGATACACACGATTTACAACAACTGCATAGCATGAACACGAGAACTCCTAGTCTCCAACTCCATATAGCACACAAATCACTATACCTGATCCCAAATTGCGCCGTACGAATACATATCACACCTCAAGTACCCAATCATCCCACGAAAGGTATTCTAAAGTTTCCCTGTGCCATGAAACAAACTCAGATATCAACAGTCGATCCCAAATATCGCAACACTACCGAAGTATTATCAGTTTACATCACATTGCCCTTTTACTGGAACATATACCCCCGTCGAATCACTATGGTTGGCAATACCATTTTCCTTAATCATTTGAAGATCGATTCTTTAATCACCTGCAGCTGCCCGTGCTGCTTAAGAATTTAATGACTTTCCATTATGAACAGAACCGTAACCTTACACACACAAATCCCAATCCTCCACCACATATCGCATATACTATACCACACTAGTATAACATGAGAACTCCATCTCCCTTCCTAACCACAAACATCTACGTACTCCACTAGTCAAGAACTCTCCATCAATCCCCTCAAGAAGAGAAATCATTACACATTTCATGCTTCGCATGCCCATAGGCAATTTATACGTCTCTAAACCACGGTTAAACTTATCAAGAACTATCCCCTAATTCCATTGCACAAGCTAAACTGCCAGGACTGAATCCTTCTACCCGAACCAAGCTAAACAAGCTGTCAGAACTCAAGAGCCTTGCTGCACAATACCTGTAAAAGCCCATTACCTCGAACATACGAAGAATTAATCACATCCTTACCATACCGATTCGGTCTACTATCAAGCTATTCCATCTATCTAATTTCCCTTTTTGATTCATCATCCACTTGATATTTCTCCCTCACTCTAGCATCACAATGCCTCAACCCAAGCTTACCACACGAGACTCGAACATAAGACCACACTGTCTAAGACCCATAGGCCACTGAATACTCTCTCAATTGTTTTCCAGAAATACCACATTCCAGAATACTTCACTCTGAGAACTTTCTGCAAATCTAAATTCGCTTCCTTTACTTTCCAGGTATCGACACATAGGATCCCATGATCAACATAAAAATACCACAAGTCTTGACATTTTCTATTGAAAACACTGTCTTTAGTCACATACACCACCTTAAAAGACCTGGGTGCTACATGTAGATTCTTGAACACATTAAAACCATTCTCGAGAGTCATTCTCTCGTATTCATCTGCAAATTACCTTATTTAACGAACAGAACCACTCGTGCTTTATTGACACTCCGATACCGTAAAATGAGACCCTCATCCCAATACAACCAAGCAACTTCCTGCTCTATGCACCGAGCATTCTTTACCAACAACAACTCTAGACATTCCGAAATTCTCATACCCTATGGAACATAATATAACTCTTGAAATTCCTTCCACACGTCTGTATGCGCACGTGAGCGCTCAGTATTATATATGCCTTGATGGTTTGTGACCGGGTATCGGAAATGGAAATATGGTTCTATGGTTTGTGGACTAGATGGATTGGGAAATTTCAGCTATGTTGAGTTATCGGACCTATGCGAGATAGGGTGACGTGGGATCACCCCCGGGTATATGCATGGCAAGGTTATTCAGCTATTAGTTGGCTTCTAGGACAACTCTGGGTACGCTCGAGGACGAGCGTTTGTTTAAGTTGGGGAGGATGTGACAACCCGACCCGTCGTCTCATAAGTTACACTATGTTTTCCCCATTTCCAACTTCTTTAGGCTTCATTATCCTTATCTTATGTGATCGAGTTGATTTGGAGTGGTTTTGATAAGAAATGGGACACTTAGTCTCTTTTAAGAAGGCTTAAGTTAGAAAAGTCAAACGGAAGTTGACTTATGAGTTAGAGGGCTCGGATGAGAGGCGCTCAGTATTATATGGGGTGTCACAAGTCACGAGCATCTAAGGAAACCTTATCACAACTACAGACCAATAAATATATACAAGTAAAATTTCTGGAAAACAAAGACAACATCCGGTGCCGCGAACGCTGGCGGTCACCTTGCTCAGCTACAATAACAATACCTTCAATCCGCTAATAACCCGCTACCGGGTGAACGATACCTGCAACTGCACGCGAGGTGCAGGGAGTAAAGTGAGTACTTCCAACTCAGTGAGTAATAAACATATATAATGGCTGAAAGTAAGATATTCCGAAATATTACAATATAAAGCTATAATCAGCGATTCAGCACATAAAACGGTGGAACAACAACAATACCAGGACAAGTAAGACAAATAGGTATAAATGCATGAATGCAATGCAATGCACATGACCGCTGCGGCGCGCAGCCCGATCCATTTGGGTACCCGCGCTCACTGTGGGGGTTCAGACTCCGGAGGGGCTCCTACAGCCCAAGCGCAATATCATCGTAGCATTCGCTGCGGCGTGCAGCCCGATCCACACTCAGTCTAGATATATATATGCATGCAAGCCACTCGGGCACAGTCAAATTGTTCATTTTTAGTTTCAATTATTAGGAATTATAGAGCTAAGTGTTTAAACCTTTATTTATTTACTAAACATTTCGAGGCAGTGTCTAACTCAGGACTGATATCATGAAATATGCTAAGCATCATGGAAGCAGTGATAAGGATCCCTGAAGGATGCAAATGATAGGCACAAAGCCCCAAACATATTCATAAAATCCAAGTAGGATGATTACCAAACAATTTCTAGTCAAGAACACAGTACGAACATCAATCGGAACGGACTAGGTCACAATCCCCAGTCACAATCGACCCCGCACTCGTCATAGAGTACGTGTCTCGCCTCAATATAGCGTCACAATGTGATATACCGGGGTTTCAAACCCTCAGGTCATCATCTACATCTATTACTCACCTCTAGCCGGCCGAAGACTAGCTCGCAATGCCCTTTCCTCTCGAATCAACCTCCTCGCGCGTCGAATCTGGCCAAAACCACAACGAATACGTTACAATGTGCCAAAGAAACATAACCCAATCGAAAAGACTCGAAAAATATCGAAAATCGCGAAATTAGCAAAACCCGAGCCCCGGGCCCACTTCTCGAAATCCAGAAAACTTTACATCAAAACGATCCTTATCTCGCCACGATTCTATACATATCAAACTCACAAGAATCGGAGTCCATTTGACCCCTCAAATCATCAATTTAAGCTCTCTTAAGTTTCAAGCCCTAACCTCCATTTTTGGCATTTAATCCCTTAAATTTCAGTGTTCAATCCATGATTTTACATTATATAAACATAATCCGAGTCCAATAGTTCATACCTGATGAAGCCCCTTCGAATTCTCTTCAAAATCGCCCAAGAAACCGCCTAAGCTGAAGTCCAAAATATTTTTCTTCTCTTTCTAATTCGTGAACCACTGTTCACTTAAACCCAGACCGTTTTTCCGCTTCTGCGGTTAATATGCCGCACCTGCGGTCACCGCGTATGCGACCAAACGATCGCTTCTGCGATCTCACTTAAATTCCCCCGGACCGCTTATGCGGTCTAGAACAGCTTCTGCGGTCGCCGCATTTGCGGATCCACGTCCGCTTCTGCGGAAAACCCTGGTCCCTCAAGGACCGCTTCTGCGACCAATACGCCGCATCTGCGGAGCCTCTTATGCAGTCCCTTTTCCGCAGATGCGGAAATGACAGAACCAGCAAACTTCAAACATGCAACAAACTCCGAATTCTCCGTTTAACCACCCGAATTCACCCCGAGGCCCCCGGGACCTCAGCCAAAGGCACCAACATATCCCAATACATCATACGAACTTGCTCCAATCATCAAAACACACCTAACAACACTAAAATAATCAATTCACATCGGATTCAAGCCTAAGTTCTTCAAGAACTTCCGAAATGCACTTTCGATCAAAAATCCGACCAAACGATGTCCGAATGACCTGAAAATTTGCACACATATCCAAAATCACTTAACGAAGCTACAACAACTCTCGGAATTCCATTCCGACCCCCGGATCAAATTCTCACCCATCCACCGGAATTCGCCAAAATACTAACCTCGCCAATTCAAGCCTAATTCTACACCGGGCCTCCAAAATCAATTCCGATCGCACTCCCAAGTCACAAATCATCCCCCGAAGCTAACCGAATCATCGGAATTCACATCCGAGCCTTCTAACTCATAAGTCAACGTCCGGTTGACCTTTCCAACTTAAGCCTTCCTTAAAGAGACTAAGTGTCTCATTTCCTATCCAAACCAATTCAATTCAACTATAACTCACTCGTTGCTGATAATGAAACATGAAGAAGCAGTAAATGGGGGAAACGGGGCTGTAATATATGAGACGACGGGTTGGGTCGTCACAAAATCCGTTGTTGAATGTGGTTAAAACTTATTATGTCTCCTAATCTTAAGTTGCAATGGGACCTACTATTATTATGTTGGAATTTGACATATGTTAAACTATTTTATTTTATTTTTTATTTTTAAAATTGTGTTATATTCATGGTTCCAATTTACTTGTTTTAGTAGTATTGGCTCACATTGCATGTTGTTCATTTTTTAGCTAGAACTAATAGATTAGTTTTGCCAAACATTTGAGTAATGTTATGACACTATATTTATAGATATTAATTTATTTTATAAATCATGAATTCCATGATATTCTTACAAAACGTATATTTTTAGTTTTTGTAAGTATCTAAACTAAATATTATTAATTTAAAAAATCTATATAAATTATTTTTTACAATATTATTTATAATTATACGACTACTAATTAATGTATATTCACTAAAAAAATACACATCTTAAATACCAAATATAATATCACTTATACTTATAAAAATTTATAGGTATATATTTATTATATTAATTTGTAAGTTTTGATAATTACTTAATTTAAAATTTAATCTAACTGTGTAATTACACTTGTGCAACCAAACAGTAAACTTGTAACTATATTGTAATTACATTATCACAAACATACATGTCGTCGTAATTACACAACTGTATAATTACTAGGCTGTGTAATTACTACCCTAGTAATTACACAAATTCCAATTACAGGGTGGCTTTCCAAACAGACTCCAAACTTGATGTTACATATTGGGCGAAATACAAAAGCGGCATCCTAAATTTGACTGCTATTTTTGCTTAGATACCTTAATTGAGGTTTATACCTAGTTTCATATTAATTCGCACAAATGGAGTAGGAAATCCAAAGGAAAATAATCTCGTGTTACCTGGATTTTTCATTTTCTTTTGAAACAAGCGCATGTTAAATAATCATTTTCCTATATGGATTTTACTATAATTTTCTGAAGAAATGTATTTTAATGTAGCTTTCTTGCTTTCAAACCGAAACCCGAGAGATCTTTTGTTGTGTTTGCATGCAAGGTTTTTTGAGATATTTTGCAATCTTCTTTAATTCTGTTTTAATAAATAACAAGAGTAAAAAAGAAGAAGAAAAAACGTGATTATATCTGGGCCTGGACCACTAGATGAGTTGGAATCTGAATAGTGGACTGCAATTTGATATACAAAATCTGATGGTAGCCTCAACGGAAAAGCCCAATTGTAATACCTGCCTTTGGGCCTTCGAAATATGTAGTCACCTAAACGATGTGTAAATAGTACGGGTTAGCCAGTTTTCCGGTTCCTAATTGAAAAATAGCTAATATTTGTAATTTTATTGAAACATAGTCATTATTTTGCTAAAACACGGAAAGTTCAAGCATAATGCTGGATTACGGAGCTCATGCGTATAAACTTCCAGCATATTACGTTGGAACTCCAGCACATAGAAAGTTCCAGTATAATATGCTAGGTTATAGAGCTCCTACATATAAACTTACATCATATTATGTTGGAACTCCAACACATCATGAAATCTCAACACATTATGCTGAAAGCTCATATGTAAAAAATTTGAAACCTCGACATATTATGCTGGAATATTTTCGAATTTTTAAGGGTATTTTTATTCAAATTTTATCTTTACAAAAAAAAAAAAAAAGTGGCTAAATTTCAGTTGCTTTTAATACTGGAGCTATTTTTCAATTACCACTTATAAAACTGACTATTTCTGATTTTTCATATATCAAGGTTGGTTTAAACGATCAAAAGCAACCCCAATATTCCATCACTATAAAAGGTCTAGTTGAATTAGAGATCTAAAATAGTACTATTCGGAAACTTTACACAAACAACCAGTTAGATTTTACTGTTTACATTTTTTAATCAGTATACATAGATTATACACCATTATACACATATTATATTTGAATTATACATATATATATATATATATACACGCACACACATGTCAACTATTTTGAGTTGAAGCGGTTGAGTGGACAACTATTTAGATTACTTAATAAATTTTCATCAATCCTTAAAACTTGTATAATGAAAAAGGTTTTGGCTTTTTCTCTTTTTGAGATAAAATAATTTTATTTAGCTATAGAAAGAATATTCATTTTGGTCCTTGAATTATTATTCCATTTTGGTTTTGATCCTTACATTATTCAAGTAATCGAGTTTATCCCTCCTTTAATTAAATCAAGGGAAAAGATCGCATGTACTACGGATAATATGCTAGATTACATGTTATCAGATATGCTTACCCCTACTTTGGTGTATTTTTAGGTGCTTTGAAGGTTGACAGATGACCTATTGAGATTAATTGTTGAAGTTTGTTATGTAGGAAGCCAAAAATGAAGAACAGGGGTGATTTGAACAATAATAAAGCTACAAGGCAATATCTGAAAAAATATAAGAAAATCGCGACCTAGGCAGTGAAGTAACTGCCCATAGAGCATGAAAAGCACAAGAAAATTGTGACCCCAGGCAATAAAGTAACTCCCCATAGCACAGGAAAAGCAAGAAAAATCTAAAATTTCAACCAGACTCTATGCGAAGCACAGCTATAGCACCAATGCAAATTTGCGTGTGTTTATCTTGAGGTGCAACTTAGTCATTTGGCTAAGGGACGTGATATAAAAGCTTCTAAACCTTATTTCAGTTGTATGTTGGACCTGAGAAGGCAAGGAACACCATTGTTCAAGACATAATCCGACAGTCGGGGAAATCTTAAATCCTAGAGCCTTTTAACATTGATTCAACCTCATTCTTGTTAGTTGATAATTGTTATTACCATTTTATTTTTATTAGTTAAGTAATTTTTGTTAATTCATAAATCAAAATAAAGTCGACTAAGCTTATGATCAGTGATACTAAAAAGTTGTAGCAAATAGGTTAGTTCTATGTGGAATTCGACTTCGGACTCTCGAACCGGATTATTTTTGCAACAATCGCTTAGTCCTTTTTAATATTCATAGTTAGGCGTGATCAAATCTTGGCGTCGTTGTAGGGGAACTAATGATGTTATTCGTTACAACTTGAAAGAATTGCTAGGATTTTTAGTTTAGATCAATTTTCCGTGGTGCTAAAAATATTTCCATTGAAATTCTCACGTTTGAGTTATTCTGTACCTCAGGTGCATTCCTAAAAGCTCCTTGAGAATTGTTGAACTATTTGAAGATCTCTCAGATCCCGAGAAAGCATTCAGGACATTAAATTGGCTAACAAGAAAGGCAAACAACTGAAATAGAACGAACAAATCGAAATTGAAATGGGTGACGTCAAGAACAACAACGGGAATAATAGAAATAACCAAGGTAAGCCAAACATCAGAGTGGAAGCATCCCTTGTGCCGAAGGCTGCTCTATATGATTAGGCGCAACCAACCGCTGACAATCTGGCAACTGCAATTGCAGTCCCTCAGATATAAGCGAAAACTTTTCAAATTACAAACAACATGCTTCATTTACTGTAGAACAAGGGCTTGTTCTCCGGGTATTACATCAAAGACCCACAACAATATCTGAAGAGTTTTCTATCAATTTGTGTCACTCAAAGACAGCCTAATCTGACACCCGAAGCAATCAAATTGTTATTGTTTCCATCTCAATGACTGGGGAGGCTCAGACTTGGCTAAATTTCACTCCCAATAAACTCCATTGCTACTTGGGAGGAACTAGTCAAGCATTTTTTTAAACAAGTTTTATCCACCCAATAAGACTGCAAGGTAAATTGATGAGATATTGCAGTTCAGGCAGAAATCATCTGAAACTTTGCAAGAAACCTGGGAAAGGTTCGAGCGTATATTGGTAAAGTGTCCACACCATGGTATCCCAGATCAAATGCTAGGACAGAGATTCTACATGGGTTTGGCTGACATCCGAAAGCCAATGTAAATGCTTCAGCCGGGGGTGCATTCTTGAGCAAATCTTTTATAGAGCGTAAGATTCCAATGCCACTCGAGATCGATGAGTCCACAAAGCCCACAGAGGTTGTAATTGAACAAGCACAAATTGAAAAAGGTAATGAAAAAGAAATTGAATAGTCCCCGGAAAAGGTAATAGAAAAGACTTCTGATGAGGAAAAGACACAAATCAGTGGACAAAAGCGACTTCTAGAACCATTCCCTCAAAGGTTGGCAAAACAAAAGAAATATGATCAATACAGAAAATTCATGGAAATGCTAAGGCAGATTCAATTGAATATTCATCTAATAGATGCTTTGAGGGAAAATTTAGGCTACGCTAAAATGATGAAGGATTTGATGTCTCAGAAGTTTGACTTCCTGGACCAGTCTACAGTGACTCTGACTCAAACTTGTAGTGTTGTAGTGACAAGGCCTATGGCTCAAAATTTGTCTAATCTCGGTAGTTTCACAATCCCATGCATAATTGAAAGTTATGCTTTTGCTAAAGCATTGTGTGACTTGGGGACGGTATTAAATTAATCCCCTTGGCAATCTACACAAAGTTAGGCATTGGTAGAGCTAGATCAACATCAATATTATTGCAACTGGCTACACAAAGTTAGGCATTGGTAGAGCAAAATCAACATCAATATTATTGCAACTGGCTGATCACATAGTGAAAAGGCCAACAGGAAGTGATGTCCTTGTTCAAGTAGAAAAGTTTGTATTTCATGCTAATTTTGTTATTCTTGACTGCGAGGTTGACGAAGAAATACCCATAATTTTAGGAAGGCCATTCTTGACTACTGGAAAAGAATTGATTGATTGTGAGATTGGAGAGTTACAAATTAGATTGAGCAATGAAGAAATAATATTCAATGTTCAACACTCTATGAGGAGACCCAACGAGTTTGCAAATTGTTCGCTAGTGGAGGAAGTTGACTGATACTACAATAGGAGGATGAGACTCTTCATGTTAGAGGCCCATTAGAAGCTTGCTTGATGAATTTAAAAGAAGTTGATGGTGAAGATTTGGCGGATTGGGTTATGGCTCTTAAAGGTCAAGGTTTCTGTAAAAACGGGAACCTCAGTTTGAGCGCTTACACTTAGAAGAAATAAAAATACCACATGTAAAGCCGTCAATTGAGGAGCCACCACAGTTGGATCTGAAACCACTCCCAGCCCACCTCAGGTAAGCTTTATAGGACCTAACTTTACTTTACCTGTTATTATTTCATCTGGTTTGTTAGAAGTGCAAGTAGAACGACTTTTACATGTTTTACAGGAATGCATGACTGCTATTGGTTGGACCATGACAGACATTAACGATATCAGCCCGGTAGAGCCGTCAAAATGGGCTAGGCCCGTGAGTCCAGCCCAACCCAGCCCGCTACTTGAGTAGGATTGGGCTAGGATTTTTTGAGCCCATTTAAAACTGAGGCTTATAAGCCCAACCCAAGTCAGCCCACTGGCCCTTGAGGCTTGACCGAGGCTGGGTCTGGGCCGGCCCGTGGGCCAAAAATTAATTAAATTCAAATTAATTAACTATTAATTATTTAATATTTAAAAAAAGTAAAAACTAAAAAAACTATTACTTATAATCCTTATTCTCCAGCCCTATATTGCTCATTTACCCTTCTATATCAACTAGAATTTAGATTTTTGACATGCATGTAATATGACAAAATTAGTTTTTCTTTTGCTTAACTAATAACGAACTCGAAATACTTTAGGTAGCCAATAATAATCTTTTTACAAAAGAAAATATTACTTTAAGTGGCCAATGATCAGTTTGGATTACTTTAATATATTATTAATATTTAAATTGCTCTTTAGTATTGAAAAGATCACTTTTAAATACACACGAAAAAGATTGACCACCAGCAAATTTTAGGAATTTTAAAATTTTATGGACTGTAATGATGAAATCAGCAAATGATGTTGATCCTAAATTTAAAAATCTCAGCATATAAACTTATTGAAGCAATCCCTGCATTTAAGGAAAATGAAAGAAAAGTATTAAGAAAATATTCATGTAACTTTAAAAAAAAGAACTAGAGATATAGAGAATTTGCATGTCAATTACGAGATTCCTCGTCAAATATCAAGCTTTTTGTACGCTCTAAGCAAACAGAAGTTGTTTACATGATTAAGCGACTACGTCACAAAAAAATATTTAAGGATTTAAAGAAATTCTTTTTTCTAAAAAACAAATTGAAGGGCCAGCCCGCCCTAGCCTGCGGCCCTCCTAGGGCTGGGTTGGGTTGGCCATTTTAAGGCCCATTCATATGATGGGTCGGCCCGTCCTAGCCCACCAAATTTAAAAGCCCATGAGGCTTGGGCTGGCCTGGCCCGTTTTGATAGCTCTACAGCCCGGCCTTTTACATGCATAAGATTCTTTTGGAAGAGGGGCACAAGCCTTCTAGGGAACATCAAAGAAGACTGAACCCGAACATGAAGGAAGTTATTAAATAGTTGGATGTGGACATCATCTTTCCTATGTCGGATAGAGTCTGGGTAATCCCAGTCCAATATGTTCCGAAGAAAGGTGGCATGACTATTCTACATAATGAGAATAATGAATTGATCTCCACTCGTATGGCCACGGATTGGCGAATTTGCATGTATTACAGAAAACTTAACAATGCCACCCAGAAAGACTATATTCCCCTACCGTCCATTCACCAAATGTTGGATAGATTGGCGGGGAGGTCTTATTTATGATTTTTGGATGGATATTCGGGGTACAATTTGATCACAATATCCCCTGAGGATAGATTGGCATATTTGTCTTTCGAAGAATGTCGTTTGGCCTATGTAATGCACCGACCACTTTCTAGAGGTATATGCTGGCCATTTTTACTGATATGGTTGAAAATATTACGGAAGTCTTTACGGATGATTTCTCAGTGGTGGGAAATTCATTAAATGACTATCTTAACAATTTGAAAAAAGTGTTGAAAAGGTGTATGGAGACGAATCTGGTACTAAATTGGGAGAAGTGCCATTCTATGGTACAAAAAGGTATAATTTTGTGGCATCTAGTGTCAAGCAAGGGTATTAAGGTCGACCATTCTAAGGTTGACGTGATAGAGAAATTGCCACCGCCCACTTCGGTCAAGGCAATAAGAAGTTTCCTTGGTCCCACCAGTTTCTACAAGCGATTTATAAAAGATTTATCTAAAATTGCTAATCCCTTATGTAAACTACTTGAAAAAGATCACCCCTTTGTTTTTTCTGATGATTTCAGGTTGGCATTTGAGGAGCTGAGGAAGAAACTGGTGACTGCACCAATCATCGTTGCACCCGTCTGGAAACAGCCTTTTGAGCTCATGTGTGATGCGAGTGACTATGCTGTAGGAGCAGTTTTGGGTAGCGAAAGGACAAAATTATGCATCTAATCTAATATGCAAGTAAAACGCTAAGCGATGCACAACTCAATTATACCATGACTTAGAAAGAGATGTTGGTTGTGGTATTTTCATTCAACAAATTCAGGTCTTTTTTGGTAGTTTCAAAAGTGATTTTTAATACTGACCATGCAACTCTTAGGTACTTGATAGCGAAGAGGAGTAAAATCCACGCTTGATCCGTTGGGTCTCTTGCTATAAGAGTTCGATTTGGAGATCCGCGATAGGAAAGGAATAGAGAACCATGTGGCAAACTAACTTTCAAGGTTGGAGGTAGCTAAAAAGAAAGTAGAGGTTGAATTCATAATAGAGAGATTCCTGGATGAACAATTACTGGCAGTGGAAATGGAGGAGACGCCTTGGTATGTTGATATTGCTAACTATTTGGCAAGCGGTATTGTACCATATGAAATCTCTTCGATCCAAAAGAAAAAATTCTTTCGTGATTGTTAGTCTTATTATTAGAATGACCTTTTACTTTTTAAACTATATGTGGATAACTTGATCCGAAGGTGTATTCCCGAGAAAGATCAATCTTCTATTTTGCAGGCCTATCACATTTCACCATATAGTGGGCACATTGGAGGAATTAGGACGGCTGTGAAAGTGTTGGAGTCGGGTTTGTATTGGCCAACTCTATTCAAGGATTCCCATGCCTGGGTGAAAATGAGTGCTAAAGAACCGGCAACATATCTCGCCGTCATGAGATGCCGATGACTACAATTCAAAAGGTGGAAGTATTTGACGTGTGGGGGATTGATTATATGGGACCATTTGTTAGCTCGTACGGTAACAAGTACATATTAGTAGCATTTTACTATGTCTCCAAATGGGTTGAAGTCGTGGCTCTTGTAACAAATGATGCAAAAGGAGTAATAAGATTTCTAAGAAAAGGTATTTTCACATGGTTTGGCACTTCGAGAGCTATAATCAGTGATAGTCGAGCTCATTTCTGCAATAAAACTTTTGCAAGGATGCTAGAAAAGTATGGAGTTCTCCATAAGGTTGACATACCCTATCAGCCGCAAACGGGCGGGCAAGTGGAAGTGTCCAATAGGGAATTCAAAAATGTCCTGACCAAGACAATGAATGTTACTCGGACGGATTGGGCAAGGAAGTATAATGATACATTATGGTCTTATCGCACAGCATTTAAAACTCCAATCGGTATGTCTCCATACAAGTTGGTGTTTGGAAAAGTCTGTCATCTACCGGTGGAGCTTAAGCATAGATCCTTATGGGCATTGCGGCAGTTGAATTTGGATTTGAAAATCGCTGGCACAAGTAGAGTTACAAAGTTATATGGACTCGAGGAGTTCTGATTCTAGGCATTCGATAATACTTTCTAGCCCTAGAACAAATAAAAGTTTTGCTTTATTTGTGCCAAGTTTTCTCGATTAATATGTATATTCTGAGTTGTGATTGAAGTTTATTTTTGTTGTGTAATTGTCGACGATGATCCTTGTCGCTTTGGGATAGCAGTACCCCCCTATGAATTTCATAATGTGCAAGTTCTGAGTGAAGCGCGCCAACTATTTGATAATTTGACATAACAACTAAATAGTAGTTTTCGCGAAGTCTGAGTAGCGAGCCATACTTTAGAGGTTGTTATGTGTTAATTGGACCGAGTGAATTTTCTTTTGATTTTGTTGGAATTTCACTAATGTGTCCGTACTGTTACATCATTTGAGGCTGAGCGAAGTTTGATTACCCGAATTACTTGAACTATTTTTAGTGTTACGGTGCCGCTCTGGCATGTTTGTATATTGTTCTGAATGCTTCAACACCTTTGTGTGCTCACCTTGAGTTTGCTTCTTTTGGTAAGACAATGGTTATCATGGCCCCAAGTACTAAGTGCGGAATGTGTAGGTCTGTTAGATTTTTTTTAAGGGGAAGTCTGAGCACCTAATTGATTATTCTCGTTATTAGAATATATGCATGTCGGAGAAGCTACCAGTCATTGTTCTATATTGCAAACTTTGTCAGTTTAAGGAAGTCTGAGTACCTAAATCTTAGCTTGTGGTTGTCGCAACTGTTAAATTAAATAGGGCAATGTTCGACTTTGGAAACATTCAGCTGTTAGACTCTAATTTTAATAATTTTCTTATGCAACTGATTCTAGATATTGCTCGCTTTGCAGGTAACACTATGGCACCCAAACCAAAGGCAAAATCACATCATTCATCCTCTTGGGTTGCAACTAAATTCGGAAAAAAGAATTAATTGTCTATGAAGAAAGATGCAGTTGGATAGAGGCAAGCAAAAAAAATAGAAGGTTCCTGCGCCACCATGACTTGTCAATGACAAGGCAGCAAAGATCTTTGAAATGGTTAAAAGGAAAAAGTACTTGGCAGAAAGACCCGTAGATGAAGAGAAATTGAAGAAGAAGTACAAGGGAGTTTGGAAGGATTTAATAAAGAACCGTCAGTGGGGTTCATTATTCAATCTAACAGGTGACACCAACGTCACAATGGTTCAGGAACTTTATGCCAATTGGATAGATTGGAAGAGCGGGGTATCATAGGTAAGAGGGGTTGACATTTACATAACTCCGACGGACTTCAATGAATTCTTAGGACTCCCCAATCCAGATAATGACTTCCGTTGGAAAAAGCAGTGTGACTACACTAGAATAATAGAAGTTCTATGTGATGGCAACAAGCAGGCTAAGTGGGAGCGAAAGGGTTAGAGTCGATGGTAAGTGGGGATTTTAACCTATTATTTGCTCTCTTTTACTTGCATTTGGGCCTAAAATGCGTGAAGGTATTCCCGAAAACTAATGTCATATGCTTGCTTGCAGGAATTGATCAAAATGAGCCAAAGGAGGCATAATCAACTCATAAATGAGTGAAAACTGGAACAAAAACCAAGACTATGCCAGGAGACCTGAAACGCGGACCGCACAAATATTGTGCGACCACGAAAGCCACAACGCGGCCGCGGTCACAAATACACGATCCGCGAAAGGGAGATTCAGAGAGTGCATTTTCAGGCCAAATGTTGAGCGAGGTCCGCGCCAGAAAAGTGCGGCCGCGATTGGAATTATGCGAACTGCGGTTGCTGAGGTTCAGAGAGTTCACATTTCAAGCAAAAACAAGAAGTACGGTCCGTGGCAAAATTATGCGGCCGCGAAAGTCCACTATGCGATGCAAATTACGCGCCCCGCGAAATGATGCTCAACCCAGATCCAGAAGTTAAAAACGCGGACCGCGGTCAGATTTACACAGCTGCGAAAGCAAGAGTGCGGCCGCGGTGAGTATTACGCGGCCGCGAAACCTCTGCAGGGGCATCTTTGTCTGAAAATTTCAGCTTAATATAAATAGATCTTTTTGATATTTTTAGGTTAAGTTATGTTTTTGCTGAGCATGTGAGACGGCTGAAAATTCTATTTTGGGCAATTTTGTACTAGAACTATCTTTCAACATTGGATTTTGATCTTTTAATCCAGCATTATGAATTTTATCTTTATTTCATCTTTGATTTCTGCTATTTTCGTGAGTAGCTAAACCCATAGCTAGGGTTGTGACTCAACCCTAGTGTGGGTATTTGATGGATCTTGAATTTTAGGGCTTGAATGTGTATGGGTTAGTAGTATTTAGCCTAGTTCTTGCTAGAACTATGGAATTAGTGATTGCAAACACTGATTCATGCCTTTATGACTTAGTCTCTACTTGAGAAAGAGGGACTAAGTCTAGGAAAACTAGGCTAACAAGGAATTGGGGTGAACTCAAGAAATTGATAGCCCCAATTAAAAGGTTAAACCTAGAGATAGTAATACCCGACTTGAGCTAATATCACTTGTATTGCATGAATACCCATTTGGACTTGAGAAAACCAAATTGGACAAAATCACTCAAACTACTGAGAGGTATAGAGTGAGTACCCAGGTGTGATGGCTATATTACGACCCCAATTAATCACATGATTACCCTAGATTCTTGCTACCGGTTTGATATCCACCTAGGTGGAAGTCACTACCCTAGTCTCTTTAAACCATTGAAAATCAACAACAAAAATATTAGACTTAGTTTCAAATATTGCATGCTATAGCACAGAAGTAGAAGTAGAAAACAAATCAAACATTTGTGAAAGTGTAATTAAGAGCAAAACCCGCATCTAGACTTGAATATATATCTGATTCCAAACAAATTAACTCCTTGTGGATTCAATCCCGACCTAGTTTGGTAAAACTGCATCGACCATCCTCGCTACTCAATAGTAGTGCAGGCTTGGACTCGATCACTCGACACTATGTGTTTCCCTACAGGCATTTGAACCAGAAGGCTAGAGTTTATCTAAACTTTATCTGTAACAGGATCTTACCATGCAAGAATATAAGTTGTATGCGGTGCACACGTGTGTTGTTGACCTATGCCCTTATGACGGGCGTCACAGTCAATATGGGTACCCTTATGTGCTTAGAGATGCAGCGGATGATGAGGTAGTCAAGGTGTCGTTTGTTTTATACAAACACCCTCACCAAATACATGAAGGATAAATTTAAAGTGTCCAACCAAGGAGCCGATGTGAAGCAGTCACTGAGACTAAATTGGAAAACTATTCTACGGTTAGGGCCCCCGAAAAATCTATCAAGTTGAGTACTGACCAAAAATTCAATGTGATTATTGATAACTTCACATTAATTCAATCCGAGAGAATACTTGAATTGCCATTTTTATTAGTTAAATAATTTTTATTAATTCATAAATCAAAATCTTGAATGCTGAAAGTTGACTGAGCTTATCATTAGTAGATACTGAAAAGTTATAGCAAGTAGGTTTGTTCTCTGTGGGATTCGACTTCGAACTCTTGAATCGGATTATTTTTACAACGACCACTTAGTTCTTTTTAATAGGCGTAGTTTGACGTGATCAACTGTAAATAGTTTATTGTTATATTTTTTTGTTTATATTTATTCCTACAATTAGCAAAGTAATAAAAAATACCTCTATTTTTTAACATTCTCCACCGTGGCAATATACTTTGTCTTTCTTCTTTTTCTTTTTCCTATTTCTTTTCTACTTCCCGGGTCGTCATTTCCATCTCCCTTCCGTCATTTTTTTTTTGTTTTGTTTTGTTTTCTTCTCTCTTCTTTTTATCTTATATCTCAAAGTCCCAAAAGATTCTAGTGTGCTCAAAATTAAATTGCTATTGTCTTGTGTTGAATTAATTTTGAAGATCGAAAACCCATTTTGGGTTACAAAGTTCACAGATATGAAAAATTAATGGGTGTTTAGCGATTTGTTATTTAAATCTTCTGGAAATTATTTTATTTGTATTAGGTGACTGACTTGGAGTTATTGCTCGAAAAAGAGAAATACTGGATTCAGAAGCTTGAAGAATAAATAGATAAATATAAACTATTTATAATAGTAGAGAGGTAAATACGACATTTTCCCTTAAATCAAACATGCAATCGTTGATTAATGAAGAGATAATGCTAAAACTGTAAACTGATAGTATTCACAACAAATACACTGGTAGAATTATTTTATTATATTTTTCAGAAATTTTCTTTTTTTCTCCAAAGGGCAAAGTGTCACTTTCAGCCCACTAATTATCATGATGACAGTTTTTCTCCCCATACTTGAGAAGCATGTGACATAATTAGTCCTATGGAAAAAAACATGATAGAGGAATATACAAAGTTCCTCAAAGTCAGCAATATATTCTTCATCGAGTGTAACCTCACGTGTAATTTAATGTTTTTTTGTGAAGTTGGAAAAATGGTTTGTAGTAATATTTTGCTAAAATTTGTTAGGACCAGTTTATATAGGAGAATATTTTGTGCAGAAAATGTTGGTTCTAGGATAAAGATTGTCATAGCAAACATTTCAACATACATATATAGAAATTGATGTAAGAGTACTTGATCAACTTCTTTTGGAATATATGACGAAACCAAACTTTCACAGTCTTCTTTAGTCTCATTTACCACGTCAAGTAGAAATTGCAAAAAGAAGCCATTTACTTGATCAAATTCTTTAACTTTCACAATTTTCTTTAGTTTCAATTACCACGTCAAATAGAAAAAGCAAAACGAAAAAACATAGTCTAAAAACAATAACTTGAATATGTAAAAGAAAATCCAAATCAAGGTAATTCACTTCTCGCTTTAGAAAAATAAATATAAAGAAGAACGATAATTAGTATATCATTTTTGTTTTTTATCTTTAACAAAAAAGAATAACATTATAAGAAATGTGATGTTCAGTGACGACTCTTACGTGGCAATCCACGTATTCGTCATGAAAATAGGAGTTTTCGATGTTTCATGGCTACCTTAATAGTCATAACAGAAAGTAACATATATAACAATGATAATTAAAAAAAGGTGATTGTTGCGTATAGGTGCAACCAAAAGATAAAATTTTCTTTCCTGCAAAAAAACCAAAATTTGCTTAAAAATTGTGGTCGCCTATTAATATTCTTTTTTTTTTTTGTTTTCCACCTAGTCTTTATTACGTCCATTGGACCTTACAAAATTTGGAATCGCGTTGAAAAAGTTCACATCGAAGATAAAGTACTTCCTAACAAAAGCGACTTTAGTAGCAACAGCTGAATAATGAGTACAAATAGTCAGAGGCGGACCTAGAAATTTAATGCGACGGGGGCACAATATTCTGTTTAATCAATGCTCCCTAAAGACTTTTAGCGTTAAGGGTGCCCAGTGATTTATATTAATCATTTTTAAAGTATATACATATACATATACAAAATTTCTGCCGAAACTTACAGGGTCCGGTGACCCCTTAACCTAAGCCTTAGGTCCGCCTCTGCAAATAGTGCAATTATGATGGAACTAATTAAGAATAGGTATACCTTGTGAAGGAAGTAAGGCGATTGGTGATGGTATTAACCTTTTTGAAAGAGTCAAGCCTTAAAAAGACAATATGATGAAAAAGGTAATATCTCTTTACTCCTTACTTAGCTTTAATAATGTACTAGTCTTTTTTGCAGTCATAAACTCAACAAACATGGCAGCTAAATCACATGTAAGGACTGCAACTTTGATTCTTGTAACATGTCTCCTCTCTTGTTTTTGGAAATATGAAGAGGAGTTCTAACTTCTAAATTGTCTTTTTGGGTACAAATGATATGAAATGGGAGTACAAATGCGCACGTTCTTAAGAAAATAGATGGACAAAAAGAAACAAAATATTATAGATACAACATTAGTATTATTACCATGAAGGGAGCCTTCGAGCAACGGTAAAGTTATTTTCGTGTGATCTCTAGGTCACGGTTTGAGGTTTTGAGCCGTGGAATCAACCATTGATGCATGTATTAGGGTAGATTCCCTATATCACATCCCTTTGGGATACGGTCCTTTCTCGAATCTTATATGAACGCGGAATGCTTTGTGAGCCGGACTGCCTTTTATTAGTATTATTGCCATGTAGATTGAAGAAGAAATTTGTTTTTCTTATTATTATATACCTGAGTTGAGCAGAGTTTTGAAAGTAGAAGAATGAAAAAGGTAAGTTAACTAGTCTTCACTGCAAATTTGTGCAGTATATAGATAGTAAAAAAACATAAACTAACATGTCAAGCAAAGTGTCCAAAGTAAAAAAAAATTCTACTCTGGTGATGGAGACATGTGGTTTCAACATTTCGTTTTCCTAATGTCATGTGACCCTACTTTTTCTTGATTTAAAGAACTAGTACAGTCAAATCTCTCAACAACAACAACAACAACATTTGTTCCGATATTTTTTAAATGCTATTAGTGTTGTTATAGTGGACGTATACATACTAAATCATAGTAGTAAACTCATGCTAAGATTTACCCCAAGCTACTGACCAAATGAATATATCTATTTTCTCTTAGCAATATCAATCTTCTTGAACCGAGGGTCTATCGGAAACAACCTCTCTACCCTATCGGAGACGTAAGGTCTGCGTACACACTACCCTCCCCAAACTTCACTTGTTGGGTCGTTGTTGTTGTTGTTGTCCTCTTAGCAATATCAAGATTGAAGAGGCAGCCACTAAATTATTCTCAATTTACATAATATGAAGAAATTAAAACTCTTTTAAGTGTGTGTACTATGATGATATTATGACTCTTTCTAGATTGCCAGCAGCATCCTCACCCCAACATCTTACCTAATTTACCCTGCCTCTTTCTATATAAATATATGTGCTACAGTCATAGACTCAGTCCTTTGCACACTCAAAAGTGACAAAGTTTGTAGGGCAAAAAACCATGGGAAGGACACCTTGTTGTGACAAGACAAAAGTGAAAAGAGGAAAATGGTCTCCTGAGGAAGATGAAATTCTCAAGAATTACCTACTCAAACATGGCACTACTGCTGGCAATTGGATTACCCTTCCTCACAGAGCTGGTTCTATTTCTCTCTTTCTTTCTTTCTCATACACACTATATTATGTATATAGCCTTTTCCTTGAGTTGCTTTTGTTCAACACTAAAGACTAATATTGATAGGAAGTTGTGAAGGTCGAGTATTACGGTTTGTAGGGTAGGAGGTAGTTGCGTCTTGCCTTACTTTGTACCTTTGTGAGCCTAGTCTGGTAGGGTTTTTGTCTAAGATAGCAGCTAGTGGCAATGTCGTGTCTTACTATTTTCTTTTTTCGGTGCAAGACCTATTTACTAGCCATCGTTTTTGCTTTGCATTTTTCTTCTGCATTTTTATATTCCTATTTTTCCTATGATCTCTGTAGTGAAACTAATATTGTCTCCTTTTGTCTTTTTATTCTCTTGAGCCGAGGGTCTTTCAGAAATAGCCTCTCTACTTCTTCGGGGTAGGGGTAAGGTCCGCGTACACACTACACTCACTAGTGGGATTTTATTGGGTTGTTGTTGTTGTTGTTGTTGTTGTAAAGACTAACTTATACAATGTGTGCAAATTAACACAGGTCTAAAGCGTTGGGGTAAGAGTTGCAGGTTAAGATGGCTGAATTATTTGAGACCAGATATCAAACTTGGAAATTTTACACAAGAGGAAGACAACATTATCTGCTCTCTCTATACTCAACTTGGAAGCAGGCTAAATCTTGATCTTCAACTATTCTTTTTTCCTTGTCCAAAACCTGATTTTTTTCCATTTTAATACGTAACATTTTTCGTATTTAAGAGTGACCCCAAGGTTTTTATTTTTATTTTTTGAATTTGTAGATGGTCTGTTATAGCATCTAAGTTACCAGGAAGAACAGACAATGATGTGAAAAATCACTGGAATACCAAATTGAAGAAGAAGTTATTAGCAACAAATGCAAACCCCACAAACAACTTTGATGATAGCAAACAAGTTTTTCATTCCTCGTCAATGGTACCAAAAGAGGAAGAACAACAAGCAGTATATTCTCCAATACAATTTCCAGTTCCAAATTGGAATTCTGGATTCAGTAGTATTCTCGATAATAACAAAAGCATGGTTCAACATGACGAGAAACAATTCCCTCTTTCAAGATTCAGACAAGACTATTTCAAGATTTCGACTTCTCGAGAAGGATCAATGATTTTTGGATCATCATCAGTTGAAATGCATGAGAATATTGATCTTGCATGGTTTAATACATTTGAGGGGTTTCCTATGGATGATGAAATTATGGGTGCAGGCTTGTGGACTCAACAATCAGTTCTTGAAGATATTGATTTTCCAGTCACTTTCAGCTGATGAATATGTTGGTAACTACAATATTCAAAAAAAAGATATAGTAGGACAGAGGACTTATCGCGATGCCCGCGGACCAATTTACGATGTCTCCGTCGCTGACGTTCGTCAAGTTGACATTAGTCATTGAAATGTATAATTAAACACTAATGTAATCTCTCGTTTAGTATTTTAGATGATAAAATTATGTGGAGTTGATGTCAACTAGAAGGAAACATGAGAAGTGTACAGCATTGAAGAAAAAGGGGTGTTTCAGATAGTTTTTGGAAGTGAATTTCTACTATTTTGTGGAAACCAAAAATGAAAATCAAGTAGAGAAAATATGAAAAGAACAAATCTAGTTATTAGCGAGAGGATCCTAATGGTAACAGCTTGTTTATTGGATAAATAGTCATAATTATGAATCTTATTTCATAAAGCGTGATGGAACCAAACTTAAGAAATATGTACAGATTATTATTTTAGAGCAATAATTCAAAAAATTTAGAATCTCGAACCCATAAGCTTTAAATCCTAAGTCCGCCTTTCATATCGACTGTCTTGTGCTTAATTTTGCCATGCAAATAGAGGTGGTTAATTTGAACAATGCTCACAATCTTTTCGTTTCCTTATTTTTTTAACACTAATAGTTTCAAGCATCTGCAACGCCAGTAGCAAATAACTCCCAAATCTTTCAACCATTGCATGGAAAGTTTAATTTGCATCGGAATATTTCTATTATAAATAATCAAGTCTTGAAAATTCATTAAAGAGTATTTTATAACATCTTTTTCATATTTCACGCAAAAGTAGCATGCTCTTTCCCACTTCAACTTGATATAGAATGTAAACTCATCTGCTGTTCATTTACACATTTACTTCTGATCCTGCATGCATGTTAAGAATTCAACACAAAGACTGGAGGGAGAGTAGAGCCCGACGTATAATCCTCCACCATAAGAATACATCACATCTTTACACTGTCTCGTGGGAGGCAACGAGAACTGCAAAAAAGACACCAGAGAAGGAAGCAGTCAAGAAAGTTCAAACGCCAACCACACGAAATGAATCATAAAGACTGCAAACATTCCAACTGCATCATTGCTTGAATTTGCATCTAAGAACATGAAATCCAGCGAAATACATAACACAGTCCATCGATCGTGAGTTTACTGTCATTTAAATGTAAACAAGTTTGTTGAAACACGTCATATCTACATGACCAAGACCATATCTGATATCCAGTTGGCATCTTGAAAGAGTAACGAAAAGAAATTGGCCAAAATACAGGACGACTGTTTGATGGTTAAATTTCAGAGAGATTCTTGTATTCTATGCTCTATTTATGGTGGCACTAAAGGTTCCTTTTCCTGCTCTTAATTGGGTTAACAGAGGGGTTGAGACTGAAGGGAAATCTCTAGTTGGTTCTCAACTATGTTGCTCGGACTCTCCGAAAATGTCGCTGGGTGCGTGTCGGATCCTCCAAAAGTAGTGTATTTTTGGAGGATCCGACACGGGTGCGGCAACATTTTGGAGAGTCCGCGCAACATAGGTTCTCAAGAGTCGAGAATGGAATCACGTTAGCAAACTGATAAGCGAATAGGAAGGCGACTGATTGCGTCCTGCACACTTCTCCTGGTATCCATATCCAGACAGGGGATATGAAAGTGGGGACATGAGTCGAACAATTTCCTTTCGATTAAACCAGTTTGAATTGGCAGACATTCATGTTATGCTAAGCCCAATTTGAACATTCCTTTGCCTCAACTGACGTCATTCTAGTTAGAAATGTAAGAGCCATATCAAATTGATCGATCAATAATCGATGTAAAGGTGATGAAAATGGATATTAGTTAATAAAGAACATTAACATTAACCACCACCACCACCCCTTCCCGCCCAAAGGAAAAAAACAGCCCCCAACCCAGGGACTACGGCAACTGCAAGCACCACAAAGGGAAAAAAAAGAAAAGAAACATAGAACTGTTAGTATTTTCAGTTATATTTTAAAAAATAAAATATAGCATGCTTCAGTTGTAATTTGCACGTTAAATAGCAATATATCATCAAGGATTCAAAATTTCAAATACACAAATCGGGGTTCCTAGTCTGAATACTCGGTGGCAACAAGGAAAGCGAATGGGAAATGACCTGTTCAAAGAGCCATTTCAGCCTGCAAAGCAGCAAGCTCATCTTCTTCTGTCTTCTGGGCAGCAGGACGCACTTGTTGCCTACCAGTAGGTAGATTAATTGGCGCAACAGGAGCGGTTGTAGCTGGCTGAAGAAGCTGCTCCTCCAACTCAGCTCCTTCCAGTTCTTCAAGTTCTGCCTCCAACTCATCCTGCAAAAAGATACAGGTAAATTCTTGTTCTGAACGAGTGAAATACAACTTATACGAAGTTAGGAATAATCCGGAGATACTTCATCAAAATCAGCAGCTGAACCAATTGGTGTTGACAATGCTTCCTGAATCAGTTTCATATTCTCTGTTTGCTCGTTGATCTCATCCATGGTTTTGTCGACATCATCAATATTCCTGAAAAAACAGAATATATTAGTGCATATCAGGGACAACCCCGAGTTAACAAGGATAACCATGAACATAACAACATACTGAACTAATTACTAGCAAGTAGTGGAGTTTATCTTGATGAATCAGAAACACCAGGTGACACACACAGACAACACGACATGTAAGTGTGGGTGATGAGGGAACTACACCCCTGCATGTGTCGACATAGCATATGGCAAAACGGCAACTCGTAACTAAAAGATATAAAGTGTTATGGAATTTAAGTTTAGACATCTATTAGGATCACGCTTAAAAGAGCAAACCTCTGCTGTGACTCGATAATGACAGACTATATCTTGGAAATCATGTAAGAACATAACAAGATAAAGTCGATGCTTTAACATGCATCAAGCAAAAATTTCTTATTTGAAGATCTCTCATTCCTCACTTTAATCAGTCTGTATGTTCTACAGCTTTTCTCTGCAAAAGCTGTTTGCATCTACAGAAGAAAAGAGCAGTAAATAGCACTGAACATGTAGCATATACAACTTACGTTGCCTTCTGCATAGCTTTCATAGCAGCTGCTCCAGTTCTTAAAGCATCAACAGTCTCTGTTGTGGCTTTTGCACCTTCTAACATTATCATCTGAAACCAAGACACAAACAAGTGAATTCAAACCAAGTGAATACAAACCATGTCTCTTCATGCTGGTACGATAAGTTTTGGTGCAAAGATTTCAAGATGTACGAACACATGAAGATCACCTGATCATGAATACGCAATTGAAAGTTTCCAAGCTGCTCAATTTGCTGCTCATAAAGCCTTTTCCTTTTCAAACATTGTATTGCAGCTAAAAGAGAAAGAAATTTGTTACTGCTGTAAACAAATTAAATATGAAAAATTTAGCAAGGGAATAATGTTAAAAAAATACGAGAACATAATTCACATCATCATCCTATAATATAGTATGTCCTCGCAATGCTAAGGCAGTGAAAACTGAAATCCATGCACATGAGCGAGAAACATTGCTGCTTGTCATATCCAATTTCCCTCTAACATCCGTTGAAACTCAAACACAGCAGACTAGCTTGAGCTGGCATGAGAAAGTAAACCATGTTTGTTCCTTTTCTTTAAGGTAGAAATATATCCGGTAAACCAGGAAAATGAAGCAAGGTATCCAGACTTTCAACAGATCAGCCAGGATAAAATGCAGTTTCATAGAAAGCGTCTCTAACCTTCCATCATTCTCTAATGAGCTCTTTCAGAGGAAATGCATTATTATCTTTAACTATTTACCTGTTCTAACATCTCTCCAAAAACAAGTCAAAATTTTTATTGCCAAGTGTGTCTTGCATAGTTGTTTCAGATGATTTGGGTCCAAACAGAGCAAAACAGTTTTCAGGGGATTCATACAGCTGACCCTAATGTTGTATGGAATTGAAGCCTCGTTGGTTGATCGATCATGTATTGCATACTGTCTATAGCACGAGAAACTGCAAAGATAACACGTGTAACCTACTAGGTAAGCCAAAGGACTAAAATCTCTCCCTATTACACAATAACTCTCCTAAGCTTTAACTACATTTGAACCATGCCTCTTTGAAAAAAAAAAAAGTAGATAAAATAGTTAGAGATCAAAAACGCATATCAGCAGTAGTAACTTTATTTTCCAGTTTGTTCCTTACTTCAAATTGGCTTAGTCGAAACATTAAGTAGAACCTTAATTGGAATTCTGAAATGACAAGGACCTCTAGGAATAACCTCAAGTATCAACCCCAACCCGCCGGGCAGAAAATCCGAAGGATAAGCTCATGAAGACCAACAATATGTGTACTTGTTTTCTTTAAATAATTTATAATGTATTAATGACATTAAAAAAAACAGTACCCCGTTATTTCTACAAATTATAAGATAATTTTTCACCTGTTAACCTAGCAAGTTCACCATATATAAACTACTTTGTCTCACACACAAAATATAATCAAATCATCAGATTTGTCTGATATTACTCGATTCTAGAGATCATGCAAACACATGGCAATAAATAGTGGAGATTAAACATCCAGCAGTTGATCATACATGCAAAAGAGTATTTTTCATAGTATGTCACATCCTTAAGGGCATTACAGTAACATAGACCATAATAAAGCAAAAATATAAATGTAAAAAGTATCCATAACTAGTGAACTACATAGGATGGAGAAATCTCATCTTGTCAATGATTTTCAATAGACCATACCCCTTTTGTTTTTCGCTCTAGTAAATTCCTTAGCTTTTTCAACCTCACCAGCAGCCTTCTTCAGTAAAACTTTCTCCTTTTTCTCAAGCATCTCAAGAGTCTGTGCAGAATAACCAAAATAAAATGTAAGCTTTTTATTATTTACTTGAAAATTTTAAACAAGCCAATAACTTTGGCTGAGATTAACAAGAAAGAAAGTAATGACAAAACCAGTCTACAAAATGATGGAGCAAACTAGGGGACAGAAGATAACAGTCAATTTCTTCACCAAAATAGGAGGAAATAACGATAATACAAACCCCTTTGGTTCTAGCTTCACATTTGTCTTCCTAGATCAAATAAGATGGTCCAAAAGTAAACCATGCCTGAGTTAAGAATGAAATAACATGAATAACTATCACCAACATATTTGGCAAAGAGCCTACACCCTTTATGAACTTGCCCCAACTAAGACTAGGCCAAACAACTGCGACTCAAGTTATAGTTCTTTTGTTCACCATTCCTTGCATATGAAAACCTACCATTATTTCAGAGGAAAAACCATTGGAAGCTCGTGTAGTAGAAGTAGAAGAAAAAATCAGACTGCACAAAATTTGAATTTTGCACCTCCCAATCAGGGCACTCTAAAAATCCCCAAGAAAAACGACAATAATTTTGCACCTAGATAAATGAAAACTATCAAACTTTGCAGCACAGCTATTCTGGAAAGGGTAAGCAGTATGCAGTCACTCATTCTCGCAATACAATCGGGTTGCAAAAAACCCACCTGTAAAATCTATCATATCCGCCTATGGCAGCTAAAATCTAGCAGGCTCGAAATATTGTATATAGCCTATGTCCACTATCCTTCCACCAGAAAAATGAAGGAGCTTCCCATCATTTTTCATAAGTTTGAATCTGAGAATAAAATAGAACTGTTAACCCATGTAGCCATACAAAGATCTGAAGCCAACTTGCTCTCTCCCAGGCTCTTACGGTAGGAAGTCGGATGCTCTTGCAACAAAGAACATCATTAACACTCTTGAGTCAGTGAATTACATTAGATGGAACCAAATATTAACCTGCATTAAGACTCATTGTTCTTTCTTTTCTTCCTTTCGACAGATAAGACTGCAATAATATACAATTTCCACAAAGGCACAAACTTTTAGTTCATACAGCAAACATAAATCAAACTGAGAAAAATAGATTATTACAACAACACAACTGTAGCAGTGCTGAATTACAGCAAGTTCTACAAATTCCACAAACTAATTCTCACATAACTAACAGAGCTATTTATTTCCAACTTTAACAGAATCTAGTTACACAGCACATTTATTATAATAATAGTATAGATAGCTAAAACTTACTTCCCCCACCCCCAACCCCTTTCCATAACCAGCAAATAACAAGATTTTTCATCATCATCAAACTTAAAAGTGAAAACTGAAAGAACCACAAGTAAGACAAATAAAACAAAATCTAAAGTAGAAAACCAACAAAACCAGGATCATACCTCGTTTAGCTTGTCTAGCGTAGCTAGAGCATTTGTTTCTTGTTTAGGTTTTCCAAAGAGTCGGGGAAACATTGTTAAATTTTGTTAAAACTTCAGAAAATCAAAATTATTTAACTCCTGCATGAAAAATCGAGGGTTCATTAGATCAACTGAAAAAACCGATCTACACAATGAATATATGAAACTTGAAAAAATTTCATGAAATTTTGCAAATAACTGTATATACATACAGGTTTGCTTTATTACGCGTTTGAGAGTAGAGTTTGATGGACTGACCTGAGAAAATTTCAGAGGTTTTGTGAGAATTGGAGATTAATCAAATTTTGACTTTGAAGTTTGTAAATGATCTGAAATTTTCTCAAAAGGAAATTGAAGATTTTGATGGAAAAGGAGACGTCACTGTTACGAGTTACATCCTGTCGTTTAAGCTGCAATGACAGACCAATAGAATTTTTGTTCTCCTTTTTAATATCAAACACTTAAATATATAATGAAAAATTTAGACAAATAATTATGTAAATCTGGAATAATTTGAAGCTAAATAATCAAAAAAAAAAACATTCTAAAACAATATATTCTTATATATTGAAAATTATAATTATTCATATGAAATACAAATAGCTTTCATGTTCAAATGCAAGAAAATTATCACATGTAATTGATATATATAATTAAGTAATTTACAGTCATTCTCTATTTACGAATTTGATAAATATATGTTTTTAAAAAATATTTATTTTACTTTTAAAACAACAATGTGAATAAATATTTATTTGCTTTCTTAAATTTCATAAAACTAGTTCCTATATATGTAATGTTAATTTGTCTTTTAGTCATTATAAGTTAAAATACTTGCTTAGAGATATAGTTCTGGTGTTATATTGTTGGAATGGCAAAGGTTAAGTAATTCACTGTAAATGGAGCCAGCTAGATGCTGCACTTTTTCCTTTCATATGCAATCTTGCCCAAAACCAATTCTTCGTGCCAATTCATGACACTTCTTTATATTCCTTGCCATTGCAAAATCTTCAATTCTTCATATAGATTTCAATAGACCATTGGGAACTAAAAAATAAATGATTCACATCCTCATTCTTTGTTGTACATAGGGGTGGCAAAGCTAACTCAAACTCATTTGACCCACCTAATCCGTTCAAATCTTAATGGGTTTGGGCTAGAACGATTTTAAAAATGGACTATTTTGGGTTAGCCCAAGTTAACCCATCAAAAATCATCAACCTAAATGGACACATGATGATACACAACCTTGACCCATGAAAATGCTCAATCTTAGAGAGAATTTTTACCTCCTATAGCAAAGATTGATACATTGTTTATTTTAAATAAATACCCTTTTAAAATATTATATTCCATAGCTAGCTTTTGATTTTTATAGCCAAATATCTATTTATGATTACCTCCTACCCTTAAGCCATAAAATACTCTTTGTATTATTTTTCTCTCTCATTCTTTCTTATTTTTCTCCACCCTCTCTCTCTCAACGCCAATCTTTCTCCATAGAAGATAAACTCGTCGAAGAAGAAGTACTATATTAAAGTGTATCCAACCCTTTTCCCGTCGTCAACCCTCTTCGGTTCCGATTCTTCTTCATCTTCTTAGCACCACCACGGAGACGGGGCACGAGATGAAGAGCCGACTCTTCTGGATGTTGTAATCGGCTAGGATACGGTTGTCTTCAAGCTGCTTTCTGGCGAAAATCAGACGCTGCTGATCTGGGGGAATCCCTTCCTTATCTTGGATCTTGGCTTACACATTGTCGATTGTGTCGGAAGATTCAATCTCAAGGGTGATTGTTTTATCCTTGAGCAAATTGAAGATTTTGTTAAATTTTTTTAAGTGTATTGTCAATGTATCTCGCTATATTTCCATGTATTTCATTGTATTCATTGTTTTTTTAATTATTTTTCAGTGTATCTCGCTGTATTCCATGTATTTATTGTATTCATTGTCTCGCTGTATTCCATGAATGTATTCATATATTTTTTTAATTAATATAATTTATGTATTCAGATGTATTATATAATTTCTCTGAAGATTGCTATGTTTTTGGGGTATTTTTTGGTTGAGAATCTTTTTTATAACTGGAAATACAAAATTTATGTGTTATAATTGAGTTTGTTGAGTTATATTAGGAGTCTATTATGTTAATTGATTCACTTTCCGTTTGAAAACAGTGTAAGTTTCACGCCGTGAATACAATCGAATACAATAATCTGTCCAGCTGTAATCCCATGTTTCACGCCATGAATACAGTCGAATACACTCGAATACAAAACTCTGTCTAGCTGTAATCTCCTGTTTCACGCCTAGAAATGCTATTGTATTCATGAATACACTCTAAAAAATTTGAAAACATAGTTATAGGAAGTAATATAGTAAATGGTAGTTACAACTAGCTAATAACCACTAAAACATAGTGATTTCTGAAAGTTTCTCATCTTAGAGTTCTACCTTGACTCATGTTCTGGAAAATATTTTTTAATTTTTTCATGTTTAGTTGGTTTAAATGTTTGAAAAATATTTTCTTTATGAATTCATTTTTCTCTACTTGGAGGAAATTGTTTTCCGTATTAAGAGAAGGAAAAATATTTTCCAAAACTCTTTTTTAACCTTCTCCATCTCCACCAACCCCATCACCCTTATCCCCCACCCCCATCCCCACCTCACCCTTACTCTTAACCACGCACCACCCAACCCACCCCTACCCCTTATCCTAAATATATAAAAATATTATTTAGAGTGCTTTCTTTTCAAGATGTTGAAAATGTATTTTCTTTCATTTCAAAAAAATGAGTATTTTCTTTTCATGACGTAGAAATAGTATTTTCTTTCAAATTCATTTCAACAAAATAAGTACTTTCATTTTATGACATCGAATGATTTATTTAACTAACTGTTGTTGGCAAAAATAATCATCAAACATGAAAAAAATCTGAAAATGAAGAAGAGACACAATGTCACAACAGAAAAAACAACAAATAAAATTTATATCAATAAAAGAAAGGACGAGTAATGAGCTATTTTTTAGGTATTACAATAAAATAAAATAAAATACTCATTTCATTGAAATGAAAGAAAATACTTTTTCTATAACATGAAAAAAAAATGTTCTTTTTGTTGAAATAAAAAAATTATTATTCTACAACAGGAAAGAAAATACTTTTTATACATTATGAAAAGAAAGTACTCTTTTTGTTGAAACAAAAGAAAATACTTTTTCAACATCATGAAAAGAAAGTAATTATTTTATTGAAACAAAAGAAATAACTTTTTCTACATCATAAAAAGAAATTTTTTATTTTTTTAAAATGAAAAAAAATAAACTCTATCTACAATATTAAAAGAAAATATTTTATCTACGATTTTATTGCTTTTTTATTATTCTGATCTTTGTTAGTATTATAAGATGAAAAACTATCAAATAAAATTCTAAATTCAAACTGATGGAGAAATTATTTGGCATGAATCGACACTTATTTCAAAACATAAAATAATATTTATATATACTTGTTTAAAAGTTGAAAATATTGCAAAGATTTGAGTCTTGAGCGGGTTGGTTACAATACATTGTTTAGCCCATCTTGACTCAGTCCATCTTAACCAAGTGAACTTTGGGCAGGGTTGGGCAATGAACCATTTAATGAGTCATCCCATCTTGGCCGGCCCAAACAGTCTATTTGTCACCCCCAGCCTGTACATAAAAGAAATAAGGGAAGCTCTCACTTCATACCTATTAAGTCCAAACTATTTAACCTTTAATAGCCAAGCCTAAACTATTTACTTTTCCTACCTATGCTATCCGGACTATTTACGCGGTGCACCCATTAGCTATTTGCCTTCGCATTTGAAGTACAGATTGTTAAAACATTCAGCTTCATTTTTGCAAGGTTACTTATCTAGCATTTGGACATAGATTTGGTTGAAACTAGGAAAATTGAGTTTTTGAAGATAAGATGAAAAATAGTTTTTGGAAGTTGAAATTGTGTTTGGACATGCATTTTACTTGAAAAGAACTTGAAATTTTGTGTGTCACGATCCAAAATCCACTATAGGTCATGATGGCGCCTAACGTCGCCATCAGGCAAGCCAACGTTGATTTATTAATTTATTTACTCATTTTATTACTTTCGAAATCACAATCTTCATTAATTCAATGATATAAAACATAATTTGCAGGGTAAATGATGATAATTACGTGATCTATAATAACAAACAACCAGTAGGAACTCCCAAAACCTAGTGTCACAAGTGCATAAGCATTTTCTAAGGAGTTTAATAATAATATTGTAAAGCGCCGCGAATTTCTATAATTAGTCGGACTAATGTGAGCTTGGAAATTTTAATTCTTGAAGGATGAATCATGGATTATCCTGCAAACAAAGAATCAAAGTGAAAGGAATAAAGGAGAGGAAGGAAATTTGGTATCAAATGGATCACATTGGCATTGGCAGATCATTGCATCAAGAAGTAGCTACAGGTGATGATCGCCGAGGTTGGTGTGACGCATCCCCATAGCGTCATAATTCTTCAGCTGCCACAATGTTGGCAGTGAACTCCAGCCATAGCACCAACCTTGGCATCCGCTCAAGCTGAAGGGACTGGGACGCACGTTATAAAGCATGCGACGCATGCCATTCGGCGTCCGAGTTCTGAAGCCTTTTTAAAGGCAATTACCGGGGGGGGTGGGGGGGGTGTGGGATTTTATTTTGGGCATTGTCTTTGAAGGCTTAGAGAGAGAGAGGAGTTCCATACCATTTAATGCATATTCAAGGTAAGAATTAAATACCTTTCTTTGGTAGTTTTGGTTCATTTATTACATCTCTTAACCCATGTAACGACCCGGCCGGTTATTTGTAGAATTTACGCTCCGATCCCCTATTAACTGCTTTCCCTGTATTTATTTCTGCTATTGTGAGTTGCCGGGAGGAATTATTTGGAATTTCGGAGAGTTTTGGGGCACTTAGTCCCTAAATGAGAGCTTAAGTGTTGGAAATTTTACCGTATTCGGAACAGTGTGAAGACGGACTCGGAATGGAATTCCGATGGTTCCGTTAGCTCCGTTGGGTGATTTCGGGCTTAGGAGCGTGTTCGGATTGTGTTTTGGAGGTCCGTAGCTAATTTAGGCTTGAAATGCCGAAAGATGGATTTTTGAAGTTTCCGGTTCGATAGTGAGATTTTGATCCGAGGGTCGGAATGGAATTCCGGAAGTTGGAGTAGCTCCGTAGTGTTGAATGTGACGTGTGTGCAAAATTTCAGGTCATTCAGACGAGGTTTGATAAACTTTTTGACCGAAAGCATAAATTTTGAGTTTTTGAAGTTCTTAGGCTTGAATCGGATGTTAAATTGGTGTTTCGATATTGTTTTAGGTATTTTAAGGATTGGTATAAGTTTAGGCAGTGGTATTAGACTTGTTTGTATTTTTGGTTGAGGTCCCGGGGGCCTCAGGATTGTTTCGGAAGGTTGACGGAAGAATTGGGAGTTGTTTGAGCAACTTCAGTTGCTCGTCTTCTGTCATAACCGCACCTGCGGTTGGGTCCCCCAGGTGCGTAGCCGCAGAAGCGGCATTGTCAACGCAGAAGCGGAATTAGGGAGGAACAGCAGGATCCGCAGATGCGGAAGATTTACCGTAGAAGTGGTACTGCATTCGCGAATGGGGAATCGCAGGTGCGGAGAAGGCTGAGTTAGTGATTTGTCGCAGACGCGACCGTTGGTCCGCAAAAGCGGGACCGCAGGTGTGGTCCCAAGACCACAGAAGCGGATTAGCTGGGCAGAAACATATAAATTCTTGCCTTCGCGAAATTTAGCTATTTTCACCTCTTTTCAAACGGGAAGAAGCCTTGGGGAGCATTTTCAAGGGAGATTTTAAGAGGAGTTCAATGGGGTAAGGTCTTTGGTCCCTAAACTCGTTATTGGAGTGATTTTTATCATTATAAGCATGAAAATTTAAGGAAAAACAGTGGTAATTTGGGGGTTAGGGCTTGAATAATTAGAGACCTTTGAGTGATGATTTGAGGGACCATTTGAGGTCCGATTTTGGTACTTTTGGTGTGAGTGAACTCGTGAGAGCGTGAGGTTTCTGAAAATGTAAATTTTACCCGATTCCGAGACGTGGGCCCGAGGGGCGTTATGATCATTTTACCTAATTTCGCGTATTAGCTTAGAATTTCTTTGTAGAATCAGTTACTGGAAGTGTTACTTATATTATGCAATTGAATGGAATAGATTTGGGCCATTTGGAGTCGAGTACTCGTGGCAAGAACGTGGTCCCCGGTTGATTATTGAGCCGGTTCGAGGTAAGTGGCTTGTCTAACCTTGAGCATTTGCGCCAGGGTACTATGACTGTTTCGGAGTATGCTGTCCGTTTCACCGACTTGGCTAGAAATGCACCAGCCTTGGTTTCTACGGTTCGCGAGAAGGTTCGACGGTTTATTGAGGGGCTTATTCCTAGCATCCGGTCTAGCATGGATCGTGATTCGGATACGGATATTTCTTATCAGCAGGTGGTAAGCATTGCTAGGAGGATTGAGGGTATGCATGCTAGGGATAGAGAGGAGAGGGAGGCCAAGAGGTCTCGAGACTCGGGCCATTATTCTGGTGCCCGTGCCCTAGCTGCAGGTCGTCATGGTAGGGGTTATACGAGTCACCCGGTTCATTCAGCTCTTCCAGCAGCCAGTGGTATTCCAGCTCCTCCCAAACCTCAGGAGCCTTATTATGCACCTCCAGTATCTAGTGTGCCTCCTGCACGGGGTGCACCCAGCGGCTAGTCCAGCAGACATGGCCCGAGTCAGTCACAGCCGCCACAACCTTCCAGAGCTTATTTTGAGTGTGGTGACACATGCCATGTGGTGAAGGATTGCCCTAGACTCGGGAGGGTTGCACCTCCACAGACTTCTCAGCCACAGCGCGCCCCGCAGAGTTCTCAGGCTATGATCACTGCACCAGTTGCTACCCCACCTGCTCAGCCAGCTAGACGTGGAGGTCAGGGAGGTAGAGGTCGCCCTCGAGGGGGAGGCCAAGCGAGATATTATGCTCTTCCTGCCCGTACTGAGGCTGTCGCCTCCGATTCTATCATCACAAGTACTATCTTGGTCTGTCACAGAGATGCATCGGTTCTATTCGATCCAGGCTCCACTTATTCTTATGTGTCTTCTTATTTTGCTCCGCATTTGGGTGTATCTCGAGATTCTTTGAGTTCCCCTGTTTATGTTTCTACTCCTGTGGGAGATTCTCTTGTTGTGGACCGCGTTTATCGGTCGTTTTTGGTTGCTCTTAGTGGTTTTGAGACCAGAGCTGATTTATTGTTACTCAGCATGGTTGATTTTGATATTATCTTGGGCATGAACTGGTTGTCGCCCCATTATGCTATTCTTGATTGTCACGCCAAAACCCTGACGCTGGCTATGCCAGGTGTACCGCGTGTTGAGTGGTGGGGTGCTTTAGATTACACTGCCAGTAAAGTTATTTCTTCCCTTAAGGCTCAGCGTATGGTTGAGAAGGGGTGTGATGCATATCTAGCTTATGTGAGAGATGTCAGTATGGATACGCCTTCTGTTGATTCAGTCTCAGTAGTACGGGATTTCCATGATGTGTTTCCAGCTGACCTTCCGGGCATGCCGTCCGATAGAGATATTGATTTTGTCATTGATCTGTTGCCGGGCACTCAGCCCATTTCTATTCCTCCGTACCGTATGGCTCCTCCTAAGTTGAAGGAGTTGAAGGAGCAGTTGTAGGAACTACTTGATAAGGGTTTCATTCGGCCCAGTGTATCACCTTGGGGTGCTCCTGTCTTATTTGTGAAGAAGAAGGATGGTTCCATGCGTATGTGTATTGATTATCGCCAGTTGAACAAGGTGACAGTGAAGAACCGTTATCCTTTGCCTCGTATTGATGACCTGTTTGACCAGTTACAAGGTGCTTGTGTGTTTTCTAAGATTGACTTGCGTTAGGCTATCATCAGTTGAAGATTCGGGAGCCAGATATCCCGAAGACTACCTTCAAGACTCGGTATGGTCATTACGAGTTCCTTGTTATGTCATTTGGGCTGACTAATGCCCCAGCATCCTTCATGCATCTGATGCACGGTGTTTTCCGGCCATATCTTGACTCATTCGTGATTGTCTTTATTGATGACATTCTGGTATATTCCCGGAGTCGGGAAGATCATGAGCACAGTGGCGGATCCACAAGGAGTCTTATGGGTGCTTAAGCACCCATTGTCTTTGGCCAAACTTAATAGATTTACATAGGTAATTATCAAAAAGTTTAAATAAGTATTGAGTGAGCACCCACCACTAAATTTATTTTTCCTCTTCTTTTGATATTTTTACCGGTGAGCACCCATGACTTTGAAATCTTGAATCCGCCACTGCATGAGCAGCACCTAAGGACAGTGCTCCAGACCTTGAGAGAAAAGAAACTATATGTTAAGTTCTCGAAATGTGAGTTTTGGTTGGATTCCGTGGCGTTCTTGGGTCACGTGGTCTCGAGGGAGGGTATTCAGGTGGATCCGAAGAAAGTGGATGCAGTGCAGAGTTGGCCCAGACCATCCTCAGCTACAGAGATCCGCAGTTTTCTTGGCTTGGTGGGTTATTATCGTCGATTTGTTCAGGGGTTTTCATCTATTGCAGCACCGATGACCAGACTGACCCAGAAGGGTGCTCCCTTCCAGTGGACGGTAGAGTGCGAGGAGAGCTTTCAGAAGCTTAAGACAGCTTTGACTACAGCCCCAGTTTTGATATTGCCTACTGGTTCGGGGTCTTATACTGTCTATTGTGATGCCTCGACGGTTGGCCTTGAGCGGTATTGATGCAAGACGGTAGGGTGATTGCCTATGCTTCCAGACAGTTGAAGATACATGAGAAGAATTATCATGTCCACGATCTTGAGTTAGCTGCTATTGTTCACGCCTTGAAGATCTGGCGTCATTATTTGTACGGTGTGCCTTGTGAGATTTATACTGATCACCGGAGTTTGCAGCATCTGTTCAAGCAGAAGGACCTTAGCTTGCGCCAGATGAGGTGGTTAGAGTTGCTGAAGGACTATGATATCACTATTTTGTATCACCCGGGCAAGGCCAATGTGGTGGCTGATGCTTTGAGCCGTCGGGCAGAGAGTTTGGGGAGTTTGGCTTATTTACCAGCAGCAGAGAGGCCCATGGTGATGGATGTTCAGGCCTTAGCCAGCTAATTTTTGAGGTTGGACCTTTCGGAGCCCAGTCGGGTTCTAGCTTGCGTGGTCTCTCGGTCTTCCTTATTTGATCGTATCCGGGAGCGTCAGTTTGATGACCCTCATTTGCTTGTCCTCAAGAACAAGGTGTTGCATGGCGATGCTCGAGATGTGACTATTGGTGATGACGGGGTATTGAGGATGCAGGGTCGAGTTTGTGTACCCAATTTTGATGGGCTTCGGGAGTTGATTCTAGAGGAGCCCCATAGTTCGCGGTATTCCATTTATCCGGGTGCCGCGAACTTGTATCAGTATTTGAGACAGCACTACTGGTGGAGGCGGATGAAGAAAGATATAGTTGGGTTTGTAGCTCGGTGCCTCAATTGTCAGCAGGTGAAGTATGAGCACCAGAGACCGGGTGGATTGCTTCAGCAGATAGAGATTCCGGAGTGGAAGTGGGAGCGGATTACCATGGACTTTGTATCTGGGCTCCCACGGACTTTGAGGAAGTTTGATGCCATTTGGGTTATTGTGGATCGGCTGACCAAGTCCGCGCATTTCATTCCTGTGTGTACTACCTATTCCTCGGAGCGGTTGGCGGAGATTTATATTCGGGAGATTGTCCGTCTGCATGGTATTCCAGTTTCTATCATTTCAGACAGAGGTACTCAGTTCACATCACGGTTCTGGAGAGACGTACAGCATGAGTCAGGTACTCGGGTGGAGTTAAGCATAACATTTCACCCTCAGACGGACGAAAAGTCCGAACGCACCATTCAGATTCTTGAGGATATGCTCCGTGCGTGTGTGATAGAGTTTAGAGGGTCTTGGGATCAGTTCTTGCCATTGGCGGAGTTTGCCTACAACAACAGCTATCAGTCCAGCATTCAGATGGCACCGTATGAGGCTTTATATAGTTGGCGGTGTAGATCTCCGATGGGTTGGTTCGAGCCGGGTGAGGCTATATTATTGGGCACAGACTTGGTACAGGATGCCTTGGAGAAGGTTAAGGTGATTCAGGATAGACTCCGTACAGCCGAGTCCAGACAAAAGAGCTACGCGGATCGAAAGGTTCGTGATGTTTCCTATATGGTTGAGAGCGGGTTCTGCTTCGAGTATCGCCTATGAAGGGCGTTATGAGATTTGGGAAGAAAGGGAAGTTGAGTCCGAGGTTTATCGGCCTATTTGAGATATTGAGGCATGTTGGGGAGGTTGCTTATGAGCTTGCCTTACCTCCCAGCTTGGCAGGAGTTCATCCGGTATTTCATGTCTCGATGCTCCGGAGGTATCACGGTGATCCGTCACACGTGTTGGATTTCATTTCGGTCCAGTTGGACAAGGATCTATCTTATGTTGAGGAGCCAGTGGCGATATTGGACAGGCAGATTCGAAAGCTGAGGTCAAAGCATTGCATCCGTGAAGGTTCAGTAGCGGGGTTAGCCGGTCGAGGAGGCGACTTGGGAGACCGAGCAGGATATGCACAGTCGTTACCCTCATCTTTTCACTACTTCAGGTATGTCTTTATGCTCGTTTGAGGACGAATGAATGTTTAAGCGTGGGAGGATGTAGCGACCCGGCCGGTCGTTTTTAGAATTTACGCCCCGATCCCCTATAAACTGCTTTCCCCGTGTTTGTTTCTGCTATTGTGAGTTGCCAGGAGGAATTATTTGGAATTTCGGAGAGTTTTGGGACACTTAGTCCCTAAATGAGAGCTTAAGTGTTGGAAATTTTACCGTAGTCGGAACAGTGTGAAGATGGCCTCGGAATGGAATTCCGATGGTTCCGTTAGCTCCGTTGGGTGATTTCGGGCTTAGGAGCGTGTTCGGATTGTGTTTTGGAGGTCCGTTCGATTGTGAGATTTTGATTCGAGGGTCAGAATGGAATTCTGGAAGTTGGAGTAGCTTCGTAGTGTTGAACGTGACGTGTGTGCAAAATTTCAGGTCATTCGGACGAGGTTTGATAGACTTTTTGACCGAAAGCATAAATTTTGAGTTTTTGAAGTGCTTAGGCTTGAATCGGATGTTAAATTGGTGTTTCGATGTTGTTTTAGGTGTTTTAAGGATTGGTATAAGTTTGGGCAGTGGTATTAGACTTGTTTGTATTTTTGGTTGAGGTCCCGGGGGCCTCGGGATGGTTTCGGAAGGTTGACGGAAGAATTGGGAGTTGTTTGGGCAGCTTCAGCTACTGGTCTTCTGTCATAACCACACCTGCGGTTGGGTCCCGCAGGTGCGTAGCCGCAGAAGCGGCATTGTCATCGCAGAAGCGGAATTGGGGAGGAACAGCAGGATCCGCAGATGCGGAAGATTTACCGCAGAAGCGGTACCGCATCTGCGAATGGGGAATCGCAGGTGCGGAGAAGGCTGAGTTAGTGATTTGTTGCAGATGCGACCGTTGGTCCACAAAAGCGGGATAGCAGGTGCGGTCCCATGACCATAGAAGCGGATTAGCTGGGCAGAAACTTATAAATTCTTGCCTTCGCGAAATTTAGCTATTTTCACCTCTTTTCAAACGGGAAGAAGCCTTGGGGAGCATTTTCAAGGGAGATTTTCAGAGGAGTTCATTGGGGTAAGGTCTTTGGTCCCTAAACTCATTATCCCCTGTACGTATTGTTGATTTGAACTGAAGTGCTGGATACCAAGAGATCCCTAATACATATTGAGGATACCAAGAGATCCTCGGGATACCTAGAGATCCCTAGCATAAATTGAGGATACCAAGAGATCCTCGGGATACCAAGAGATCCCTAGCATATATTAAGGATACTAAGAGATCCTCGGGATACTGAGAGATCCCCGGTTATTATCTCTGTGAAGGGTGGTATACCTTGTGATTGTTTTTGCCTCTGTTTCAATTATTGTTATCCTTATATTCCTGTATTTATTCTTACTGTCAGCTTTCAACTGTATTGTTTTATCTTATTCTATTATACTTTATATTTTATTTAACCTCAGTAGGGCCCTGACCTTCCTCGTCACTACCCGACGGAGTGAGGCTTGGCACTTACTGAGTACCGCTATGGTTTACTCATGCCCTCTCTGCGCATGTTTTTCATGTGCAGATCCAGGTACCTCTACTCAGACTTACCATCCTTGAGGCGAGGCGATCCTTCGGAGACTTCGAGGTATATCTGCCGCGTTTGCAGACCGAGGAGTCTCTCTCCATTCTCTCTTGTAGATATAGCCCTTCTATATTTACTTTGTCTTAGACATTCTGGAGTTAGAGCACTATTTAGTATCCTTAGCTTGTGATTTCATGAGATTCCGGGTTTTGGGAAAAGTATTAGTATTCGAGAGTCGATATTGTGTGCCGAGCGGCACTATTAAACACTATTTTATTCAACATTTCAGTTTTTATTTGTTTTCTTCCGCAAATTGGTTTACTTTTCGCATTGTTAGGCTTACCTAGTCGTAGGGACTAGGTGCCGTCACGATGGTTCACGGAGGGCAAACCGGGGTCGTGACACTCCAACATCATGGAATTTATAGATCTTTGAAGAAATTCTCAACGACACTTCAAGAACTCAAATCTTGAAAATTCTAGGGTTTGTCAAAGAGGTAATCTCTTCACTCCAAACTTAGGTATTATACTCCATGGTCGTAGTAGAGTGTATTTATAAAGGTAGACTTTTATTTAAATGTCTATTCGTGAAAACCTAGTTGAGTTGGTTGGTAGGGATGATGAATAGTGTTGGGTCTTATTTGAACGGTGTTATTTTGAGCTTCTAATGGGACGACTAGATCCCATTATATGTGTAATGAAGGATTTGGAGTTAAAATTCAAGGATTTACCTTCAAATGATGAAATGGTAATTTTTGCTAAACTTATGAAATTTAACTTAAAGTGTTAGACACTTAGTTGGGTTAGTTGGTATTGTTGTGGCGCTTTATTAAATTATGTGAGTTCGTATATGTAGATTGTGACTCGTTGTCATTATTGGATCATTTGGGGTAAGGTTGGAAGCAAATTGAGGTACGTTGAAACTTATTACCTTCGGGGCTTTTCTACAAACTCATATCGAAACACGATTAAATTAAGTTCCTAAATGTAAGTCCTAACTTGTGGGGACGAGCGAGTTGGGATTGTACCATTTCTTGCATCATAAAAGATTTGAGAGTTATGTATATTATTTTCTTGAAATGTACCCAAGTTTTAAAACTAAATGGATGAGGAATAGTACTTGTAGTATTTTTTTGAAAAGGAAATACATGAGTTGTGAAATATCTTGGATTTAACTATTCTCAAATACTTGATTTGGCAATGAATATCGTCAATAATAAATGTAAAGGTTTTGGGAGTTACTTAAGTTCACCGAGATTGACCTTGGAGACTTTTCCTCATTTGGTCATGGAACTACACGTGCCGGTGTAGGCGTAGAACCCACGGTTGGGAACTACGGCAGAGTACATCCCATTAGGGGGTACTATTATGCTACTTTATTAGCACGACTAAGTCGATTCGTACGGCACAACGATGAGACGACCTGAGCAAGTAGGGTATATGATATTTGCCGCTAGGTACATAACCTAGTTGACTTTCTTTCGTATCGGTGGTGGTATAGTTCTCCTGGTAAATGAAAAATCTAACATGATTTGCAAAGATTACTGCTAAATGAAGACTTTGAAATATGTTTTTACCATATTATTATATTTCATTTTCTAAACTGTTAATTGATATGACGATTTCTTTCTTATATCAATTGTTATTGCATATCTTATATCTTCTTAAGTCTTGTCCTATATTTTTGTTGGGAACGGTTCATGATTCGTGCTAGGCATGTGGAGCTTGGGCGTTTCATATTTCCATTTCTGTTTACAGGGACTGGATTTGAGCAACTTGGACCGCGTGGATAGGACAACTCTACATTTTTTGTTGACACCTTTGATGAGACTCCACCCTCGCTCCCGTTGAGGACTTTATTATATTATTATTTTTTTGAGCCACCGGGTTATGCCTTGTTTGGCTATGTCATTCCATGTCATAGAGATTCCATAGACAATAGTAGTATTCATTTTTGGGTTGTAATCCTATGGTTACTCGTATGGCATGCATGAATGAAACTTTCTTTTATCTTTATGAAGTTTTATTTCGAAGTAAAATTTGCTTAAAGATATTTTTTATCATGTTTTGGGTTATATCTTAAATTGATTGTATTTGAAGAGGCTTTCACCCCCCCCCCCCCATTAGGCATATAGATGAGTATTAATTTATGGGATAGTTCACTGGGGTCGGGTATAGTACCGAGTGCCGGTCACGTGGTTTTAGGGCGTGACAAACTTGGTATCAGAGCCCTAGGTTCTAATTCGAGTCCTAGGAAGTCTATGGAATCGTGTCTGGTAGAGTTCTCCTTATTGGTGTATTGTGCACCACACTTATATCGAGAAGGCTATATGGACATTATAACAATACTTCACTCTTTCTTCTTATTCTAGAATCGTGCAATAGAGCTAAGAAATATTTCCTAACTCGTACGATATATCTATTGGCATAAGATGGTGAACACGTGTGGCAGTAATATGAACCGGGAAGCTGCTCCTATACCCGATGCGGCTTCGGGAGGGGTACACGCCAGACCTAGGGGTCGACCCCCAAGAGCTACAAGAGCACGGACCGTGCCAGTTCCAATGGCTCCAAGGATGGTCCAGGAGCTCGAGGAAGAAGTTGATGAGGCACTTGCTCTACCTCCAGAACCAAATCACTTGGAAAAGACCCTCACTGATATTAGAAAGGCTATGGATACTTTTGCTGACCTCATGGCTATGCAGACCCAACAAAACCTTTAAGTGGGTATTCAAGCACTCCAACAAGGAGGGATGAGAGCACCAGTGGTTGAGGACATGCCTTTTCTTAATACCCTTATTCCCCTTTCATCCGGAGCTGCTTCTTTAGCCACTTCCGCATCTGTTGTATTCGGGAGGCGCAGTTGGCCATGAAATTGTGAGACTTGAGCTGCCAGTTTTCACTGGTACAGATCATACTGCAGACCCTCAGGACTTCTTGGAGAGAGTTGAGAAAGCTACTACTTTGCTGGGAGTTAAAGACTACCGGGTGGTTGGATTAGCAACCTGCCAGTTGAAAGACATTACTAACCTCTGGTTTAAAGGGGTAGAGAAAAGTAGACCGGAGGATGCACCTCTAATATTTTAGGCGGAGTTTAAGAAGATCTTCATTAAGAAGTGGTTACCACCGAGAGTGAGAGTTGCCCTTGCAATATTGTTCGAGACCTTAAAGCAGGATACCATGACCGTCCTAGATTATAGCATTAAATTTGAGAAGTTATCTCGTTATGCTCCCAATCTCATCTCCACTGAGGATGAGAAGATTGATCTCTTTGCTCGTGGCTTGATTCCTGGCATCAGAAAAGATACAGCTAGTAGGAGAAGAAATACTACCGTTACTGACTTTGTGGATCTAGCAATGGATCTCGAAAGGATTCATCAGGAGGAGAGGGCCAACAGGGAGAAAAACAAAAAGGCCCGTACTTTTGGCACTTTCAGTGCAGTGTCTAGTTTAGGCAAGGGGCAGAGGGCCATCTGGCCCACCATAGTCTAGGGTGCAGACAGCTTTCAGTAGCCCTCCTGTGGCATACAGTTCCGGACATGGAGACTAGTCTAGGACCGTTTAGAGTGACCATTGTACTGCACATCAGGCTCAGAGTAGTATGGGTTCTCATCACCGTCAGTCTAGTGTTACCAAGGGACCCCATGGTCCCTGCTATGGTTGCGGGTTGATGGATCATATCCGAAAGTTTTGCCCTAACAGGCAACAGGGTTTGAGATCTCACCCGGCACCTTCTATGACTACTACTTCGGTTGCACCACCCCCACCTAGGGGTAATGGAGCCCATAGAGGGCGAAATGCATGAGAGGTGCCGCAAACAGCTGCCACTTCTCAGGGGTCTCATCCTCATTTCTATGCCACTCCTACTCGCCCTATTGCAGAGGCTTCAGATGCAGTCGTCACAGGTATACTTACTATTTGTACTCTAGATGATTATGCTCTTATAGATCCCGGGTCTACTTTTTCCTATGTTACTCCGTACTTCGCTTTGGATTTTGGGATAGAGCCAGAACAACTACTTGATTTTTGTGTCGACTTCGGTGGGAGATTCTCTTATTGCCTCCCGCATCTATAGAGGTTGTGTGATTATAATTCAAGATCGAGAGACTACGGCAGACCTCATTGAGCTAGAAATAGTTGACTTTGATGTGATCATGGGGATGGATTGGTTATACAAGTGTTATGTCATTCTTGATTGTCGTGCTAAAGTGGTCAAGTTTGAGTTTCCTAATGAGTCAGTTCGTGAGTGGAAGGGCAATATTGTTGAGCCTCGAGGTAAGTTTATTTCATACCTTAAGGCGAAGAAGATGAATACGAAGGGGTGTCTTTATCATTTAGTCAGAGTCACTAACATAACTGCGGGGCTAGCAAGCATTCAGTTTGTGCCAGTTGTTAATGAGTTTCCTAATATTTTTTCTGATGAGCTTCCGAGTATCCACCAGATCGGGTCATCGACTTTGGGATAGATGTGGTGCCAAATACTCAGCCGATATCTATTCCCCCATACCGAATGGCTCTATCCGAGTTAAGATAATTGAAGGAGCAATTGAAATATTTACTAGATAAAGGGTTTATTAGACCTAGTGTATCACCTTGGGGCGCGCTAGTGCTGTTTGTGAAAAAGAAAGATGGTTCTTTGAGGATGTGTATTGACTACAAGAAACTTAACAAAGTGACTATCAAGAATAGGTACCCACTACCTCGGATAGACGACTTGTTTGACTAGTTGCAAGGGGCGAAGTTCTTCTCGAAGATTGATTTAAGGTCAGGGTATCATCAGTTGAAAATTTGAGAGAAGGATATTCCCAAAACTGCTTTTCGGACCCGCTACGGGCATTATGAATTTTTGGTGATGTCATTTGGGCTAACAAATGCACCCGCATCCTTTATGGATCTAATGAATCGGGTTCTCAAACCATTTCTTGACAGATTTGTGATCATTTTCATTGATGAGATATTAGTCTATTCGCGAAGTCAAGAGGAGCATGCCAATCATTTGAGAATAGTATTGCAGACGCTTTTGGAAAATGAGTTTTATGCCAAATTCTCTAAGCATGAATTTTAGCTCGAATCCGTAGCATTCTTGGGTCATGTGGTATCTCGCGAAGGTATTAAGGTTTATCCTCAAAAGATTGAAGCGGTTAAGAGTTGGCCTCGACCTCAAAGGATTTTCTACTCTTGCATCTCCGTTAACCAAGATGACGCAGAAAGCAACAAAGTTTCAATGGTCGGATGCTTGTGAGAGAAGTTTTCAAGAGTTGAAAGCTAGATTGACTACAGCGCCGGTGTTGGCGTTGCCAACAGGTTTGGGTAACATTGTGGTTTACTGTGATGCCTCCAGAGTTGGGTTAGGTTGTGTCTTGATGCATAAAGGTAAGGATATCGCTTATGCTTCTAGGCAGTTGAGATCCATGAGAAGAACTATCTGACCCATGACTTGGAACTTGCCGCGGTTGTATTTGCTTTGAAAATCTGGCGGCATTACTTGACGGTGATCACTATAAAGTATACACCGACCATAAAAGCTTACAATATATATTCAAGCAGACGGAATTAAACTTGAGGCAAAGGAGATGGTTAGAACTTTTGAAGGATTATGATTTAAGCATTCATTACCATCGGGGAAAGGCGAATGTAGTAGCCGACGCGCTAAGCCGAAAGTTAGGATGGTACCTTGGCACATTTACCGATAAGTAAAGAGCTTGCCGCTTGTGCCATAGCACGTTCCTCTCTTATTTAGAGTGTCAAGGCTAAGCAATTTGAAGATCCAAATTTGGTGAAATATTCGAAATGGTGAACAATCTAAAGATATCCTTGCATTTTCTCTTGACGAGGATGGGGTGTTGAAGATGAACGGTCGGTTGTGCGTGCCAGATGTCGATGGGCTTCGTAATGAAATTATGGCTGGGGCACACAGTTCGAGATATTCTATACATCCAGGGTCCACAAAAATGTACAAAGACTTGTGGGAGATCTATTGGTGGAATCGAAAACGTTTCAGACTTCGTGGCTAGATGTTTAAATTGCCAGCAAGTAAAGGCGGAGCATCAAAGACCTGGTGGGTTGGCTCAGAATATTGAGATTTTTGGAAGTGGGAGATGATTAATATGGACTTTGTTGTGGGTTTGCCTCGCACTCGCTTGAAGCATGACTCTATTTGGGTGATTGTGGACCGGCTTACAAAGTCGTTGCATTTCTTACCGGTAAAGGTGACTGACACGGCACCACGGTATGCTAAGTTGTACTTGAAAGAAATTATCAGACTTCATGGTATTCCAGTTTCCATTATATCTGATAGAGGGGGCCAGTTTACTGCTCATTTTTTTTGCAGTCCTTTCAAGAAGGATTAGGTACAAGGGTCAATTTGAGTACCGCTTTTCATCCACAGACTAACGAGCAGGCTGAGGACTATTCAGACGCTTGAGGACATGTTGCGATCTTGTGTCCTTGATTTTGGTGGGATTTGGGATGAACACTTACTTTTGATTGAATTTGCCTACAGTAATAACAATCATGCTAGTATCCAGATGGCTCCCTATGAGGCTTTGTACGGACGACGTTGTAGATCGCCTATTGGATGGTTTGAGCCGACTGAGGTAGGACTACTTGGTCCCAATATTGTACATGATGCCTTAAAGAAGGTGGATTTGATTCAACAACGACTTAAAACCGCTCAGAGCTGACAAAAAATCTATACAGATGTACATCGACGTAAGTTGGAGTTTAAAGAGGGTGATCAGGTGTTCTTAAAGGTATCGCCAATGAAGGGCGTTATGAGATTTGGAAAGAAGGGCAAGCTAAGTCCTAGATTTATTGGTCCATGTCGAATCTTGAAAAGGATTGGGGAGGTGGCCTACAAGCTAGAGTTACTGGCATCGATGATTTTGGTTCATCATGTTTTTCATGTATCGATGCTACGGGGGTATGTGCTCGATCCTGCTCACATGATCTCATCGGAGGTAGTAGAAATAAATGACGGTTTAACTTGTGGCGAAGAGCCGGTTGAGATTCTTGATAGGCAAGTCCGTAGGTTGAGGACTAAGGACATAGCTTTAGTTAAAGTGTTATGGCGTAATCATGATGTCGAGGAGGCTACTTGGGAGGCCGAAGAAGATATGAAAATTCGATATCCACACTTATTCGTGACTTCAGGTATGACTACTTCTTGAAATTTTGAGTTTAGAGTTATCACAATTTACTTCCATGGGACAAGTGATTGATTGGTTCATCTATTGTACATGGTTGTTAGACTTGTCTTATGGTAATAAATTTTATTGTTGTGATGTCGGGAGAGGCTATGTAATGGTAGTTGGAGGTATATGAAGTCATGAAGGCATTTATTGTTGTAGTTATGATGAGTAGAACCATGTAGGGCCTATTATATTGTACTCTTGTGGCTCGCTGTCAGGTTGAAATTTTTTGGATAGGCCCATAAACAAAGGAAACTTTGTCGAAATTCTTAGAAATTTAGAGAGTTAGTTAAATTTTGAATCCTTGAGAGTTGAGGAGTAAGGAAAGACATGGGGATTACACTTTTGGGCTTTAATATGACCGTCAATTTACATTCGAATACAAATATTTTTAAGTGGGGGTGAATGTAAAGCCCCACGAATTTCTATAATTAATCGGACAAATATGAGCTTGGAAATCTTAATTCTTGAAGGATGAATCATGGATTAACCTGCAAACAAAAAATCAAAGTGAAAAGGAATAAAGGAGAGGAAGGGAATTTGGTATCAAATGGATCACATTGGCATTGGCAGATCATAGCATCAAGAAGTAGCTACAGGTGATGCTCATCGAGGTTGGTGCGATGCATCCCCATAGCGTCCAAATTGTTCAGCTGCCACAATGCTGGCAGTGAACTCCAGCCATAGCACCAACCTTGGCATCCGCTCAAACTAAAGGGACTAGAACGCACTCTATGAAGCATGCGACGCATCCCATGCGGCGTCCGAGTTCTGAAGACTTTTTAAAGGCAATTACGAGGGAGGGGGGATTGGTATTTTATTTTGGGCATTGTCTTTCAATGCTTAGAGAGAGAGAGAGAGAGAGAGAGAGAGAGAGAGAGAGAGAGAGAGAGAGAGGATTTCCATACCATTAATGCATCTTCATGGTAAGAATTAAATGCCTTTCTTTGGTAGATTTTGTTCACTTATTACATCTCTTAACCCTCCAACATCACGGAATTCATAGATCTTTGAAGAAAATCTCAAGAACACTTCAAGAACTCAAATTTTGAAAATTCTAGGGTTTGTCAAAGAGGTAATCTCTTCACTCCAAACTTAGGTATTACACTCCATGGTCGTAGTAGAGTGTATTTATGAAGGTAGAATTTTATTTAAACGTCTATTCATGAAACCCTCGTAGAGTTGGTTGGTAGGGATGATGAATAGTGTTGGGTCTTATTTAAACGATATTATTTTGAGCTTCTAGTGGGACGACTAGATCCCATAATATATGTAATGAAGGATTTGGAGTTAAAATTCAAGGATTTACCTTCAAATGATGAAATGGGGATTTTTGCTAAACTTATGAAATTTGACTTAAAGTGTTAGACACTTAGTTGGGTTAGTTGGTATTGTTGTGACGCGTTATTAAATTATAGGAGTTCGTATATGTAGATTGTGACTCGTTGGAATTATTGGATCATTTGGGGTAAGGTTGGAAGCAATTTGAGGTACGTTAAAACTTATTACCTTCGGAGATTTTCTCCAAACTCATATCGACACACGTTAAATTGAGTTCCTAAATGTAAGTCCTAGCTTGTGGGGACGAGCAAGTTGGGATTGTACCATTTCTTGCGTCAAAAAATATTTGAGTGTGATGAACATTGTTTTCTTGAAATGTATCCAAGTTTTAAAACTAAATGGATGAGGAATAGTACTTGTAGTTTTTTTTAAACGGAAATACATGAGTTGTGAAATATCTTGGATTTAACTATTCTCAAATAGTTGATTTGGCAATGAATATCATCATTAATAAATGTAAAGGTTTTGGGAGTTACTTAAGTTCACCGAGATTGACCTTGGAGACTTTTCCTTATTTGGTCATAAAACTACACGTGCAGGTGTAGGCGTAGAACCCACCTTACGGTTGGGAACTACGGCAAAGTACTTCCCATTAGGGGGTACTATTGGTGCTACTTTATTAGCACGCCTGAGTCGATTCGTGCGGCACAACGATGAGACGACATGAGCAAGAAGGGTATATGATACTTGCCGCTAGGTACATAACCTAGTTGACTTTCTTCCGTATCGGTGATGGTATAGTTCTCCAGGTAAATGAAAAATCTAACATGATTTGCAAAGATTACTGCTAAACGAAGACTTTGAAATATGTTTTTACCATATTATTATATTTTATTTTCTAAATTGTTAATTGATATAAAGACTTCTTTATTATATCAATTGTTATTGCATATCTTATATCTCTTAAGTCTTGTCCTATATTTTTGTTGGGGAACGGTTCGTGATTCGCACTAGACATGTGGAGCTTAGGCCTTTCGGCTACATTTCCATTTCTGTTTTCAGGGACTGTACTTGAGCAACTTAGACCGCGTGGATAGGGCAACTCTACATTTTTTGTTGACACCTTTAGTGAGACTCCACTCTCGCTCCCGTGAATGACTTTATTGTATTATTATTCTTTTGAGACATCGGGTTATGCCTTGGTTGGCTATGTCATTCCGTGTCATAGAGATTCCATAGACAATAGTAGTATTTATTTTTGGGTTGTAATCCTATGGCTACTCATATGGCATACTGAATGAAACTTTCTTTTATTTTTATGAAGTTTTCTTTCGAAGTAAAATATTTGCTTAAAGATATTATTTTCATGTTTTTGGTTAAATCTTAAAATAATTGTATTTGAAGAGGCTTTCACACCCCCACTATTAGGCATATAGCTGAGTATTAATTTATGGGATGGTTCACTCGGGTCGGGTAGAGTACCGAGTGCCAGTCACGTAATTTTTTTTAGGGCGTGACAGATACAACATATGTCCCAAATGTAATAAGATAGAATAAAATAAATAGTACAACGGAGACTCCATGAACTGCGGAGCGTAGCCTGGAATACAACTCACATAAAATCTCTTCGACAGGGGCGCCCACACACTAAGATGATCATCAAATAACCTGTCAGATCCTGCACATTTAGTGCATAAGTGCAACATGAGTATGTAAATCAATGCGTACCCAGTAAGTATCTAGCCTGACCCCGAAGAAGTAGTGACGAGTGGTCGACATCGACACTTACTAGAGGTTCAAATAAATAATATGATAATTCATTACACATATGAAGTGCACAGCAATAGTTAGGTAAAATATGAAATTTCATAATGTTCCGATTATTCCCTTTAAAGCATAAGTTTCTCGATCTTGCATTCTACCTTAATATCTTAGAAAATGTCAAGGGTCAATACCAAATAAATAAGAAATACTGTATAGTGCCGGGCATCGGTAGGAAGATTAGCTCCTGAATATTCGGACTACTAACGATATAACGCACGATTCTGTCGAGGTCGTTCAGATGTGTACACTACCGAGGGTCGAGCAGCACGAACTATAAATGTATCTATATATTGCCGAGGCGTTCGGCCCGCTCCACAAGAAAGGAAGGAAGTTACCAAATTTCAAGACACGTGTTCACAATACAGTACATGAGCACAATAATAGGTACACCTCTATACATTTATCAAATATCTTAGCAACCACTCAAGGTGATAAAGTTTGTCCATATATATATATATATATATATATATATATATATATATATATATATATATATTTCTAAATCAACTTCATGTAAAACGTTAACTAGTTAAGCCAGTAGAATAAATTCAATTATTACGTGATATGGTCCTAAGTCTATCCGGACATAAATATGCTTTAGCTACGTACGGACTCTCGTCACTTCGTACGTAGCACCCACAACTAGTTGCACATAACAATAAATATCACATAGGGGTAGTTTCCCCCTCACAAGGTGTGATGACCCGATAGGTCATGTTATGTTGTTGAACCTAATTTTGCGCTTCGAAGCTTTAAATATCTCATTTTATCCCTTTGAGATTTGCGTGTGCAGTCCAGGCGTGTTTCCGGAAAGCTTTTATGTTAAAAACTGATAAAAATATGAAATTTTAGCTTTGAAATCCATTTAGGTTGACTTTGGTCAATGTTTTGAGCAAACAGACCCAGATTCGTATTTTGACGGTACCGGTGGGTCTGTATCGTGATTTGGGACTTGGGCGCATGCCTGGAATCAATTTCGAAAGTCCCTAACTCGAGTTATCGGACTTTGTAGAAATTAGAATGTTAAAGGCTTAATGAATTTGAAATGTTTGACCAATGGTTGACTTTTTGGATATCGGGTCTGTATTTTGGTTCCGGAACCCGGTATAGATCCAATACCATATTTATGACTTGTCGGTAAAATTTGGTGAGAAACGGAGTTGGTTTGACGTGATTCGGACGTCCGGTTGTGAAAATAGATGTTTCAAAGTTTTCTTGAAAATTTCAATTGAATTGGTGCTCAATTCGTAGTTCTAGGTGTTATTTTGGCAACTTGATCGGGCGAGCAAGTTCGTATGTTATTTTTAGACCTGTGTGCACTTTTGGTTTAGAGGCCCGAGGGCTCGGGTGACTTTCGGATAGGCTACAGAGTGAAAATTGGACTTAGAACATTGCTGGTATTTCCAGTTCTGGTGCAGGCCTCTGATCTTACATTTGTGAGATCAGGCATCGCATTTGCGACCTCTGAGGGTTTCGCATTTGTGAGCTACTCCTCGCATTTGCAAAGAGTAGCTAGGCTACCTTATGTTCACATTTGTGATATATACTTCGTATTTGTGATGGGGACTGGGAGGGGAGATTCTTCGCATTTGCGATCATGGGGTCGCATTTGCGATCAGGCCAGTTCGCATTTGCGAACTTTTCTTCGCACTTGCAAAGAAAGCAGAAATGTGGAGAGCTTCGCATTTGTGGGGTTCGCATTAGCGAACCCCGGGTCGCAAATGCGACGTCTGCAACTGATCAAAATGGGACTTAGACGGAATTTTTGGTTCATTCTTCAAATTTTCAAACTTAAGAACCCTAGAAGCAATTTTTCAAAGAACTTGTCTTCCCCAAATCATTGATAAGTGATTCTAAACTAGTTTCTTTTAATCTTTCACTACTTTTCCTAAAATTTCAACCTAAAATCTAGAGTTTTCATGGTGGAAAATGGGGGGGGGGGGGGTCGTAGAATTAGGGATTTTTGAAAAATAGGGATTCAGACCTCAAATTGAGGTCGAAATCCAAAACAAATTACATAACCGGGCTCGGAGGTGAATGGGTACTCGGGTTTTGGTCCGAATTTTGGGTTTGGACCAAGCGGGCTCGGGTGTTGACTTTTGTTGACTTTTATCAATAATGACCTAAATTGAATTCTTTACAATCGTGGGTAGTTTCTAAGGCTTAATTTGAATCGTTTGGTTGGTAAATTGCTAGATTCTATTGGTTCGGAGGCTTGTTTAAAGGTAAAGCGGTGGTTGAGCTTTGATTTTGGTCTTTGGAGCGAGGTAAGTGTCGTGGTTAACCTTGACACGAGGGAATAACACTTGTTTGTCTATTTGCTACTTGTTTAGATGTTGGGTATGTTTACCTTGAAAATGGTAATTACAATTAGATTTGATTTTATGGTTCTAAAAATAAGTGATTTATTTTTATGCTAGTTGTTAGGCAGTAGATGCTAAGCGTGAGATTAGAAAATAAGCTAAGAGCTTGAAGATAGCGTGACAAACAAACCGAGTGGCCGAGAATCGGGGCCTCGAGCTAGCCTATACGGGCCTCGAGGTCGAGCTAAAGCGTTGGACTGTGCATAGCCGATGAAGGACTAACAGTTCCAAGAGCTTTGATGAGGGCTCTTTATGATCAATAATGAGTAATAAATGAAGAACAATCAATGAAACACCATAAATGTAAGCAATGTAATAAATATAAACAATAAAATCAAAGGAGAATGTGTTTGAGTTAGAGAGCAGAAAATGTTCTTGTTCTTGTATTGAGTATCATGTGTGCAAAAAATGACAAGGATCCCTTTTATATAGGAGGGGGAATCCCAACACAGTACATGTGCATTTATTACAAAGATATACGGCTGGTACAGCCATTTATTACAAAGATCTACGGCTGGTACATCCATTTAATGTCACGGTACGGACTTGTACTATTCTTGTAGACCTGGTCAGCTTTAATCACGTGCCTTGGGAAATTCGCATTTGTCCAAGATAGCCGCCGATCTGCACTGCCCCGAGGTTGAGCATAGGGTACTCTCGGGGTCGAACCTCGAGCTATGCCTCGGGCCTTCTGAAGACGGGCTATGGATTGCCAAAATGATCGTAAAATTGGACTCTCCGATTTCAGTCGTATACAGATAGTCCCCGCGTTTCTTAGAATAGAATGATATGAAACGACTTTGACATCAGCTTCCTCGAGCCTCTCATGAAGACGTCATGCTTATGATGTAAGCTTTCATGATGACTGAAATATCCCATAGTTCATCTTCCCAGAAGCATTCAATACACTGTCAGTTTATTTTCCCAAAAAAGTGGTGATATCGCCGCCGATCCGTTTCCCAAAAAGCATTGATTGCGCCCGTCTATACGTTTCCAGAAGGCATTGATTACGGTGCCGGTTACATTACTACTTATCTATAAATGGGAGGTTGCTTGATCCAAGATTTCATTCAATCTTTTTCAACAGCTTTTGGCCTTTTCCCTTCTCTATATCTTTACCCAAATTTCTATCTTTATGGTTCAAACTTGTGACCATAAGGTCATACGGCAACAACTCAGCCAGTTATGCCATGGCTCTTTTTCAAAGCTTTTCCCCGCTGAGTGGGACTATACTGGGTTGATGTTGTTGTTGTTATTGTTACTAGCCCGAGATAATGAGAGAGAGACCTCAAATTCTTCCCACATGGAAGATATACGGACTGCAAGTCGCTGCTCATCTCTCTTAACTTCAACCTGGTGTGGTGCCTCATTCCCTTTGCTTTCCATGGAGTGAGGTGGCATCATCTACTAACTTTTGCATCCCATACCGGTGCAATGTCTCAAGAAGTGGCTTCACAATAGTAGTGCTGACGAGACCCGTACTCACCAAATTTTTCACCAAGCCATAATTTTCCCCGCTTGTTAAAAGCTTTTGCTCTTTGATAGGCTATAGCTATCCCGGAGGGGTCTGTCAAAGATATTGCTCTGAAGATCTAAATGGGGTCCTCGAGGGAACAGTTTTTGCAGATGTCGCGTCCGAGGATGTACCCTCGAAAGTAATTTATGCTTTTTAGCTGTTGTTTTTTGCTTCTTTGTTTCTGTGTAAAGACCCCTCGTGGGCTTTTGCAATCATCGCTAATTAATACAATAGTTTCTTCTATTTGCTTTTGTCTTGTGCTGGATTCCCTTTTCCCTGTGTTTGCGAAAAATCCAACCGTGTGACTTTATCGATCAGTCCGAATATCGGACTCGGACATAGGAATTCCTTTGGTTCTCGATTGGTTAATATGATATTCCCTGAAACACTCTGCCATTCCTCGGACTAAGTCTGGATTGATCTGACACAAACTTAGGCCGCCGGGACTTCTGAGTTCGAATTGAATGAGAGCGGGGGCTCGAATTTCTTCAAATAAAGCTTATCCCTTTTAGGCATCGTCGATAGTCTTCGAGTGAAAGTTTGCTTGATCATCTAAAAATAAAGATAGCCCTCAGGCTTTTGCCAAGAGTCCCTGAGCGAGGATACACTCGAACTCGGGTGGCCCTTGGGCTTAGTAATTGAGCGAGCATTTGCTTGGACTTGAAATAAAGATAGCCCCGAGGCTTTATTAATAGTCCCCGAGTGAGAACTGGCTTGAAATCGGGTAGCCCTTGGGCTTAAGAATCGGGTGAATGACCCGCACTTCAAATAACAGAGATCATCGAGATCGGGCACCATCTCAAGGCTAGGTTTATGTGGCTAGATCCTTAGAGCCCATTGTTATAGCAACAGAGATCCTCGAGATCGGGCACCATCTCGTGGCTAGGTTGATACGGGAATCTGTGACCCCTCGAACGTTGTACGACAACATCGTTCGTACGACATGGCCATTAAGTGACCAAGGTGGTCCCGCCGGTACACTTCTCCGAAAGTGGTAATGGCCTAGTCAGAATTAATTGGCCTTTAGAGTAGGCAGACAGTCGACGCTTGCTCTATATATGAGTTTGCTTTCCTCTTACTTGAGGATTCCGCTACTTTGAGCAGCTATCCTTTTCATAGGGCTTTCCTTCCTTACGTCAGCTCTTTCACCATTTTAATTTGAAGCTTTCGACTAAGTTCTCATTTCCCTTATCTTGTTCCACCATAGTTATGGCTGCCACGCCCAAGCCCGTTCACCAAGAAGAGGAGAGTTCCGCCTCTGCTTCCCGCTCGGTCAGTGGTACACCGCCGGTGTCTAGTGAGCCAACCTCGAGATATTTTGTATCGAATAGGGAATTCACGTTAGAGAGACCTCCCAATGTTCAGGGCCATTGGGAGCATGCATCAAGGTCCATTTAATCAATAGGAGAGGGACACCTCGAGGCAGTGAGGAGAGACTGTGGATGGGGAGAAAAGGTGGTACTGCAGGTACCTTCCCCAGAAGAGAACATCATGGTTCATGTAGAGGGGTTTTTGAACCTATACACGTACCCTTTAACGCTGGCCCTCTCGATAGAGTCGTGCTTGACTTATGTCAAAGATATCGGGCTACCCTGGCATAGGTTCACCCGTCGTTCTGGAGGATAGTATTGATGATGAGGTTCTTTGCGGAGGGAGCCGGGCTTGAGTTCACCCTTAGCCATCTCATCAGATTGTACCGGCCCTTTCATTACCGAGGCCCGATTACTTTACGATGTCAATCCGCCAGGCCCTTTTATTGCCAATGATGAAGAAGATGGGGACCGAGGATGGATGAGTCGATTTGTCCGGCACGGACTTTCGATATTATCCCCGTGGAGTTCCTGCCATTTCATGAGAAATGGAATTTCACACGTAAGTGGTACACTTGTGTTTTTCTTTATTTTTGTTCATGGTAGAGGCGGGCTCCGTGAAGATGCTTTCCTTCTCTTTATTACAGCAGTCCCGTGGATTCCATACGAGGTCCCCGACCTGGCGGATTGGAGAATTTTCCGAGATGAGACCGTGCCCCCTCGGAGAGGAGGAGGGATCGTCGGCTTCGGCGCCGAGGAATGATAACAAGCGAAAGAAATCCTCGAAGGAACGAGAGTGCTCATAGCGAGGCAAGCCCTGCTCGGAGGCTCAAAGAAGACGTATCAGCTGAGCCTGCAGCGCCCGAGGTTTCTAGCCTCAAAAAAATGGTTCCTCCTGTGCTGCCGTCTTCTTTTCCCGTCGAAGGCACTTCGAGGGATAAAGATTTTCTGCTGCCTTCTTTTTCTCCCGCCGAAGGTACTTCGAGGGAAATTCGAGGCCAGGGGCCGCCTAAATTAAGCGGGGTATCGAGTGATCATATTCCCATCGAGAGTGGTTCTACTGGGGCCGATGAGACCATGCCAGTAGATGTGCGCTCAACTTTTGAGGAGGCTCAGCGATCCTGTTCTTTGGTGAGTTTTGGTCGACTATATTGGCTTTTCAGTTTTGCACTTTCATTTTCTTATTGAGCTTCTTTTTCATAGGCCTTTGACAGGCTCAAGTATGAGTTGCTCTGTCGTGGAGCCAGGTTGCGAAAAGCCTTGGACGGGGAGAAATCACTCAGGCTTCTTTGTGACAAAAGGGCAAAGGAGTTGGTATACCTGCGGTACGAGGCGAGTCGAAGCCGGCACTACAAAAGCTACCTCGAGAGGCAGGTAACCTTTGTTTCAAGGGGATGCATGTTTCCTCTTCTACCCTCGGAGATTAATATTTTGGTACTTCAGTTGCAGAGAAAAACGAAGGACCTGGAACACCTTTGGGGCGAGGTTGGTCAGGCCAAGAACGAGTATAACGAGCTAAAGGCTCAGATAGATGCCCAAGTTACGGCCAAGAAGAATGCATTGGCCAAGGTTTCTGCCCTCGAAGTGCAACTCCGGAATGCTCGCGAAAACACCTCGGTCCAAGCGAGCAGGATTGTAAGGCTCGAGTTTGACCTTTTGGAGATGAAGGTTGAGGTTGTGGACGCCCGGGATGAAGTTGAAGAGATTCGAGATAAGGCTGACAAGAAAGTAGCTGTCTATTTAAAAGACGCTGCCGATGCTCGTGCTGAGTTGAGAGGGGCTTCCGATCGGGAGAGCAGAAGTAATGAATATGCCCGGTGCAGATCCCGGAGGGAAACCCTCGAGGAGATCCATACTAGGGGCTTAGATCTCTCGGAAGAGATAGCGCAGGCCAAGGCGGATGAATATGACGCCAAGTTCCTCGTGTCTGATGCCGAGGATAATGAGGAAGAGGCTGACGGGGCCGTAGTCCCCGAGGGGAAGTAGACTAGGCCTTTCCTTGCGTATAATGCTCTTAGAGAACATTGTAGATGAAGCTTTGTATTTTTTCATATATTCGTAAAAGGAAGCCTTTCGGTTTTCTCTTTTCATGAATTTCTCTTTGCTTGAGTATGTCTTTCTTGTTCTTGAATTTTGGCATTTGTCGATGATTAGCCAGATGAATTGTACTTCGAGGTAAAACCCTTAGGTTTACAAATCATCCCTGAGGATTGTTGGGCTGGCCTGTAGGCGCTTGCGCACTTTCCCTTAGGCGCTTTTTAGTTAACCGTTTCGGGCTTAGTTTTCGAGTCGGATTTCGACTCGAGCTCAACGACCCTTAGGTTTTTGAATTTTAAGTTGGCTCTTAGGCTCTTACGTGTTGGGTTGGCACGATCTCTAAATATGGGCTGGCGCTTAGGCTCTTACGCGTTGGGTCAGCACGACCTCTAATATGGGCTGGCGCCTAGGCTCTTACGCGTTGGGTCGGTACGACCTCTAATATTAGCTGGCGCTTAGGCTCTTACATGCTGGGTCGGTACGACCTCTAATATTGGCTTTATTTTTCCCTCGTTAAAGACTCTTTGATGTTTTTGTGTTCGCCCGACTCTTCGACGGTTCGATAAGTACCTCGATTGTGAGCCTTTATGTAGCGATAAATGAGCACCTCGGGAGGTTTTGCTCGATGGCTGAATTGTTTCAAAGCCTGTGTTTGGAGCTGACATGATCAAAGCTCTTTTGCTTATGCCGAGGGTAGCCTGATTAACCGGTTCTTTTTGAAGTAATTTAAAGGCCTGTGATTTTATGGCGACGGTCGGGCATCCCCAAGTCACGTTAGTTTGGGTGGTACAGACTTGTGACCGTAGTCATTGTATTTGGCCGTAGCCTTTTAGTCCCCGAGTGAAGTAGCTTCGGCGTCTATATCGAGGGTATGCCTTTTTAGGGGTCTTACAAGTTCGAATATATAGCCTTAACTTTAAGATCGGGATTATGCCTTTTGTAAGGTCTTATAAATTTGAACATGCCTTACTTGAGGTCTTACAGATAGGTTACTTGGCACAAGTATGATTCATGCCTGGCTCGAGGTCTTACAGAGAGGTTACTTGGTACAAGTATAATTCATGCCTGGCTTGAGGTCTTACAGATTTGGTATTGCCTTATGGAGGTCTTACACTGTTGATAACGCCTCTTGGAGGTCTTACATTTTCTAACATTTCCACGTGGAGGACTTTCGGGCTCGAGGTTGCCCGCATGGGGTCTTATGCCCTCGGGTTTTTGATACCTCGATGGGGTGACCGTCGGCGACAGTCCCCGAGACATTGAGAGTTTTTGGCTCTGGAGCCGTTCTTTGTATATTTTGATGTTGCCTCATTGAGGGCTTATGAGCTCAAAGTTTTCGGCCCGGAGGTCTTACGGCTTCGAGTTTTTGATGTCAGTCCCCGAGTGTTCAGGAAATTTCTGGCTCTGGGGCCGTTTCTTGTAAAAATAGTAAACTTCTTTGAAGTGCAAGGCGTTTTGATGGTAGAAGGTATTCCATTGATTACTTGGTACCAGTATACATGTTTTTGTCCTCGAGGGTTTGATTATTCTATGCGGACACGGTTCAATCGACCGTTTGGCCTGATACATCATTTTCCTATTGAGACCCTTTTTGGCTCATCTTGACTTCTTCGAGGAGGTGATCTCTCGGGGGAATGCCCCCCAGTATTCGAGGTTGATTGAAGAGAAGCCTTGAATACTTGTTAAGTTCTCCTTAGGTAGCATATAGACGCTGCCTCGTTAAAAACCTTGCCGGTAAAACCCTTCTTGGGATAAAATCCGGTTGAAGGAAAAGAGTGCAACGCATGCTTTAAAACCTAAGGTCTTCAAGCTGGAAAGTGCTTCGATTGTTCTAACCGAACTCCTGCACATATGCTAGTGTAAGATGCAAATAAAAAGGGAGACGATTATACCTTAGTGGCGCTTCAAGCCTCGATATGCTCCAACCGCTTGCTCCGGGGATGCGGTACGGTCCTTTGCTCGTTTATTCGGATGCAGCCGAGAATGTAGCTTGTGATTGCTACTTCACTGTTTGCTCATCCTTTGGTTCCTTCGATATTGAAGGCGTCGATGTCGGTGCCACATCGTGCACAGCGAACATCTCTCTTGCTGCATGTTATTCCCCGTATACAGTTTTTATTCCGTTCCTCATCAAAAACTTCATCATTTGATATATGGTTGATGGTACTGCTCTCATGCAGTGTATCCATGGCCTCCCGAGTAAGGCATTGTACCTTATGTCTCCTTCGACGACATGAAATTTGACGTTTTAAATTGTGCCGGCCACGCTGACCGGGAGGGTGATTTCCCCTTTCGTTGTCTCGCTCGCCATGTTGGATCCGTTGAGGACTCGAGAAGTGGGCATGATTTGGTCGAGCAGCCCGAGCTGCTCCACCACCCTCGACCTGATAATGTTGGCCGAGCTACCTGGATCCACAAGTACATATTTAATTTGAAATGTATTCACAAGAAAAGAAATTACCAGTGCGTCATTATGAGGCTGAGACAGGGTCTCGATGTCCTCGTCGCTGAATGTAAGAGCATCCTCGGGTATGTAACCTCAAGTTCGCTTTTCCCTGGTGATGGATATTTTTGTTGGTTTGACAATAGGTTCTTGTGGGATGTCGACTCCCCCAACAATCATGTGGATGACATGTTGTGGCTCTTCTATTTCATTTTTCCTGTTCGCCTCTCTTTCTCAAAATTGATTTTTGGCTCGAACACTGAGGAACTCTCGGAGGTGCCCTTTGTTAAGTAGTTGGGCTACTTATTCTCGGAGCTGTCTGCAATTTTCGGTCCTATGACCGTGTGTGCCGTGAAATTCGCACGTCAAGTTGGGGTTCCTTTGCGACTGATCTGATAGTACGGGTTTTGGCCACCTGGTGTATCTAATTTTACCTATGGCTGATACGATGTCCGAAACATCGACGTTGAATTTGTATTCAGATAACCGGGGTGCCTCCGTCGGTCCTATATGTCTGTTAAATCCGGCTCTACTCACGAATCCCCGAGGATTCTGACCTCGATCTGTCCTTCGGTTTTTTCGGGGTATTTACACCTTAGGGCGTTTCTTCGATCTTCCGTGTATGGTTGATACCTTTCTTAGTTCGGCCTTGGTTCCTTTGCCAAGAGCCTGTTAGGATATACTGAGCCCGAGGGGGCTCCCAGTTGGTCGTCCTCGACCCTAATATTTGATTGATATCGGTTGTGGGTATCCGACCAAGTTACAGCGGGATATTTAACCAAGTTCTGCTTCAGCTGCTTCGAAGCCACCGAGCTTCGTTCGTTCAAACCTTGAGTGAAGGCCTGCACTGCCCAGTCATTGGAGACTGGCGGTAATTCCATTCGCTCCATTTGAAAGCGAGATACAAACTCCCGCAGCATCTCGTTTTCTCTTTGTTTGATTTTGAAGACGTCGGATTTTCTTATAGCAACCTTAATGGCACCGGCGTGTGCCTTTATAAAAGAATCTACTAGCATGGCAAATGAATCTATCGAATTCGGGGCTAGGTTGTGATACCACATCATGGCCCTTTTTGAAAGTGTTTCTCCGAATTTCTTCAATAAGATGGATTCAATCTCGTCGTCCTTCATGTCATTCCCCTTTACAGCATAAGTGTAAGCAGTGATGTGCTCGTTGGGGTCCGAGGTTCCGTTGTACTTTGGGAGATCAGGAATATTGAATTTTTTCGGGATGGGCTTTGGAGCAGCATTAGATGGGAATGGCTTTTGTACAAATTTCTTTGAATCTACACCCTTCAGAATCGGGGGTGCGCTTGGGATCTGATCGACCCTTGAATTGTAGGTCTCCACCTTTTTGTCGTTGGCTTCTATCTTCTTTTCGCCCGATTCAATCCTCTTTGTGAGGTCCTCGAGCATCTTTATGATAGCGGGGTCGGCTGCTGACCCGTTGTTGCTTGATCTTTCTGGTACTTGTTCGGCTCGAGGAGCCTTTTTCGGTGTTGCTGTGCTCGGAGTTTTTTGGTGGCTTTGCAGTTGAGCAATCTCCAGCTGTTGTGCCTGCAACATCTCAAAAATGACGGGAAGGCTAACCTCTCGTTCCTCCCGGGCTGGGGTTTTCTGAGCTTCTTGTTGGTTTTCTTGGCGTATACTCATGTTAGTGTGGGAGCTTATATCGACGTGTTGGGCGTTGCGCGAGACCACATCCACGGGAATTGGTTCTGGTGCATCCTCAGGGTTTCGTGGTGGTACACCGATACCTGGAATAGCTACACCATTCTCTCCATGGTCCTCAGGACCGTTGTTTTCATGTGCATTCACTGAGTTAGATATTTTGACCTGAAATCAAAGATTCTTGGACAAGAAAAAGTGTGAAGGATAACTTGCGTTATTTTAGTAAACCAGCATGAAAACAATCATTATTATTTTATGGTTCTAAAAATACGTGATTTATTTTTATGCTAGTTGTTAGGCAATAGATGCTAAGCGTGAGATTAGAAAATAAGCTAAGAGCTTGAAGATAGCGTGACAAACAAACCGAGTGGCCGAGAATCGGGGCCTCGAGCTAGCCTATACGGGGCCTCGAGGTCGATCTAAAGCGTTGGGCTATGCATAGCCGACGAAGGACTAACAGTTCCAAGAGCTTTGATGAGGGCTCTTTATGATCAATGATGAGTAATAAATAAAGAACAATCAATGGAACACAATAAATGTAAGCAATGTAATAAATATAAACAATAAAATCAAGGGAGAATGTTGAGTTAGAGAGTAGAGAATGTTCTTATTCTTGTATTGAGTATCATGTGTGCAAAAAATGACAAGGATCCCCTTTATATAGGAGGGGGAATCCCAACACAGAACAGGTGCATTTATTACAAAGATATACGGCTGGTACAGCCATTTATTACAAAGATCAACGGCTGGTACAGCCATTTAATGTCACGGTACAGATCTGGTCAGCTTTAATCACGTGCCTTGGGAATTTCCCATTTGTCCAAGATAGCCCCCGATCTGCACTGCCCCGAGGTTGAGCATAGGGAACCCTCGGGGTCCAACCTCGAGTTGTGCCTCGGGCCTTCTGAAGACGGGCTATGGAATGCCAAAATGATCGTAAAACCGGACTCTCCGATTTTAGCCGTATACAGGGTACAACGTAAATGTGAGGTGGCGAGTACTTATGCGTTGTTGTCGGGTTAAAGCATGCGGGTGGGACTTGGTTCCTTGTAATTATTGCTTTCTTTGATCATGTTATACATGTTTAGACTAGTATTATTAAATTGATCGTTCTTATCATGTTACGGACTTTTGGTGATAATGGAGTATTGATTTCAAAGTTGAGGTTGGTGTTGTGGAAACAAATACTGAAGTAAGGCTCGTTCTTATTATTCTATCTCACTGTTGATATTTGTTCATTGCTTTATGGTAAGGGAGAGTGTTAATGCATGAAGGGTGATGCCGTGCCATATTGTGAGTGTTAATGTACGAAGGGTGATGCCATGCCATATTGTGAGTGTTAATGCACGAAGGGTGATGTCGTGCCATATTGTGAGTGTTAATGTGCGAAGGGTGATGTCGTTCCATGTTATGAGAGTAAAAGCACGAAGGGTGATGCCGTGCCATATCTATTGATTTATACTGTGAGGTTGAGAGTAAAAGCACGAAGGGTGATGCCGTGCAGTTTCATTGTTTCACTGTGAGGTTGAGAGTAAAAGCATGATGGGTGATGCCCATGCACTTTTCCTTGTTTAATTATTTTTGCCGGTCAAAGGCATATTGATTGTCCTGGTTATCATTTCTGCTGAAATTCTCATATCTTGTATCCCTCTTTAGCATGTCCCCCTCTCGATATTACTTGTCTAGATCTTTTTTGATGTTATTTGGTACACATACTATTATCTGCACAGGTTTATTATGTAGGTGTCTTGTCATAGCTTCGTCATTACTTTGTCGAGGTTAGGCTTGACACTTACGAGTACATGGGGTCGGTTGTACTCATACTACACTCTGCACTTATTGTGCAGATTTTGGTAATGGTCCTAGCTGATCGTGAGGTTAGCAACTGGACTTGCTCGTCCTGAGATCCAAGGTAGATCTTCTGGCATCCGCAGACCCTGAAATCTCTTCCTAGTCTTATTATTTTACGGTTTCTTTTCTTTTAGAACAGTGTATTTCTTTCAGACTCTGTTTGTAGTAAATCGTAGTAGCTCGTGAGTTATGACTCCAGATCCTAAATGTATCAGATATTATGGGTTTTATTTAATTCCGCAAATCCGTTTTAGCTTATGTTTGGCTTAATTGTTCTTGTTATTGAAATTGGCTGAAGTTGACTTCAAAATCCTCTAACGTTGGCTTGCCTAGCAAGTGAAATGTTTGGCACCATCATGGTCCCGAAGGTGGGTTAATTCCGGGTCGTGACAAGTTGGTATCAGAGCTCTAGGTTGCCTAGGTCTCATAATTCACGAGCAGGATTAGTAGAGCCTGGAGGACCGGTACGGAGACGTCTGTACTTATCTTTCAGAGGCTGTGAAGTTTAGGAACAAGTTTCACTTCTATTCTTCTCTGTCGTGCAATTTTGTTCTCTCATTGCTAATTGAACTCTTCTACTCTTGTTCTCTCGCAGATGGCGAGAACTGGCACTGCATCTTTAGCTGAGCAGCAGCCAGAGCCCTAGTGGCAGCTCCTACGAGGGGCAGAGGTCGAGGTCGAGGCCAAGGTCGTGCCAGAGACCGGGGCAGGGGCAGAGCTCAGCCTAGAGCTCGAGTAGTAGTGCCAGCAGCGTAGCCTCAGGTGGAGTTTGATGAGGAGGTTCCATCCCAGACAGTGCCAGATGGACCAGCTCAGGTCGCGGAGGGGTTCATCGCCACCCCAGTGCTTCAGGATGCTTTGGTCCGTTTAGTGGGCCTTATGGAGAGTGTGGCGCAGGCCGGCACATTCCCTATGGCACCAGCCGTCTCTCAGGCTGGGGGAGGAGCGCAGACTCCCGCAACACACACTCCGTAGCAGATGTCTCCCCAGTTTCAAACTCCAGCAGCTCAGCGCATTTTGGTAGTTCAGCTGCTAGCTACAGCAGAGGCCGGTGATGGACCAGCTATGTCTTTTGAGGGCTTATTTAGATTAAACAAGTTTATCAAGCTCTTCCCAGTTCACTTCAGTGGTGCACCTTCTGAGGACTCACAGGATTATCTTGTCAGCTGCCATGAGGTGCTGCAGAATATGGGGATAGTTGAGACCAATGGGGTCGATTTCGCTGTGTTACAAATGATAGGTTCCGCCAAGAGAGGGTGAAAGGACTTTGTATAGACCAAACCACCTTGGTCTCCTACTTTTACTTGGGACCAGTTATCTCAGATATTTCTTGAGAAGTTCCTTCTTGTCACATTGAGAGAGGACTATCGGAGGCTGTTCGAGCGTCTTCAGCAGGGCACTATATCTGTCACCTAGTATGAGACCCACTTTATGGATCTGGCCCATCATGCTATTCTTCTGCTTCTTACGAGAGAGAGGGGGTGAGGAGGTTTATTGAGGGACGTGCTCAACCTATCAAGTTGAAGATGGACAGGGTGTGAGATTTCTTTTCAGACGGCTGCCAGTGTCGCTAGGCGAGTCGAGATGGTTCTAGCACAGGGGGAGGTCAGGGGTCTAACAAGAGGCCTCGTCATTCTGGTGGATTCAGTGGTGCCTCATCCAGAGGTAGGGTTACTTTGGTAGAGGCCATCCTCCCAGGCCGTTTCATTCAGCACTCCAGGCATCCCACGGTGCTTCAGGTGGTCGTGGCCTTCATATGCATTATTCCGACCAGCTAGCCTACAGTGCACTACCGGCTCTTATTAGTGCACCTCCGCTCCAGAGTTTTCAGTGTGGTTACTCTGGTCGACAAGGTCAGTTACAGGGTCAGCAGTCATAGCAGCCGAAGTCCTGTTATACTTGTGGTGATCCGAGGAATATTACTAGATTTTTTCCTCGAGCATCGAGCAGTTCTAAGCATCAGGGTTCTCGTGCCATAGGCCCGGCACCAGGTGCTTTACCGCCCGCTCAGCCAGCTAGGTGTAGGGGTCAGGCAGCTAGAGGTGGAGGTCAGGCCATAGAGGTGGAGGTCAGGCCGCTAGAGGTGGAGGCCAGCCAGCCAGGGCCCATCCTCGAGATGTAGTTCATAGTGGTGGGGCCCAGCCTTGATGCTATGCCTTTCCAGCCAGGCCTGAGACTGAGTCATCTGACGCAGTTATCATAGGTACAGTTTCAGCTTGTAGTAGAGATGCCTCAGTTCTATTTGATGCAGGTTCTACTTATTCCTACATGTCATCCTATTTTACTTCATATTTGGTTGTGCCTCGTGATTCTTTGAGTGCTCCTGTGTATGTGTCCACACCTGTGGGAGATGCTATCGTTGTAGATTGTGTTTATCGTTCATGTGTGGTTACCATAGGGAGTCTTGAGACTCGTGCAGATCTCCTACTTCTCGATATGGTTGATTTTGATGTCATTTTGGGTATGGATTGGCTGTCACCTTATCATGATATATTGGATTGTCATGCCAAGATGGTGACCTTATCCTTGCATGCCGGGGTTGCCTCGATTAAAGTGGAGAGGGACTCCTGGACATTCTACGAGTAGGGTTATCTCTTATGCGAAGGCTCGGCATATGGTCGAGAAGGGGTGTCTAGCTTATTTGGCTTATGTCCGCGATCCTAGTGCGGAGGTTCCTTCCATGGATTAGTACCAGTTATTCGTGAGTTTCCAGAGGTGTTTCCTGCAGACCTGCCGGGGATGCCACCCGATAGAGATATCGACTTCTGTATTGATTTGCCTCCCGGCACTCAGCCCATTTCTATTCCGCCATATGTATGGCCCCGCTAGAGTTGAAAGAATTGAAGGAGCAGTTGCAAGATTTGCTTGATAAGGGCTTCATTAGACCTAGAGTTTTGCCTTGGGGTGCGCCTGTGTTGTTTGTGAAAAAGAAGGATGGATCGATGAGGATGTGCATAGATTCCGGCAATTGAACAAAGTCACCATCAAGAACAAGTACCCATTGCCGAAGATTGATGACTTATTTGATCAACTTCAGGGTGCCAAGGTGTTTTCAAAGATTGATTTGAGATCTGGCTACCATCAGTTGAAGATTGGGGCATCTGATGTCCCTAAGACAGCTTTTCAGACTCGGTATGGGCATTATAAGTTTCTAGTGATGTCATTTGGGCTGACAAATGCCCCAGCAGCATTTATGAATTTGATGAACCGGGTGTTCAAACCCTATCTGTTTCCTTTGTGATTGATTTTATTGATGATATCTTGATCTACTCCCGCAATCGAGAGGAGCATGAGCAACATCTTCGGATCGTTCTTCAGACTCTGCGAGACAGCCAGTTATATGCTAAGTTTTCAAAACACGAGTTTTGGTTGAGCTTAGTTGCTTTCTTGGGGCACGTTGTGTCGGCAGAGGGTATTCAGGTGGATCCTATGACGATTGAGGCAGTTCAAAACTGGCCTAGACCCACTTCCGCTATGGAGATTCGGAGTTTCTTGGGATTGTCGGGTTATTAGCATCGGTTTGTGGAGGGGTTTTCATCTATAGCAGCCCCATTGACCAGGTTGACCCAGAAGGGTGCCCCGTTCAGATGGCCAGACGAATATGAGGCGAGCTTTCAGAAGCTCAAGACTGCTTTGACTACGGCGTCGGTGTTGGTATTGCCCACAGGTTTAAGGTCTTATACGGTATATTGTGATGCATCTCATATTGGACTTGGTACGGTATTGATGCAAGATAGCAGGGTGATTCCATATGCGTCGCGGCAGCTGAAGGTTCACGAGAAAAATTACCATGTTCATGACTTAGAGTTGACAGCCATTGTTCATGCGCTGAAATTTGGAGCACTATATTTACGGCGTGTCATGTAAGGTGTTCACAAAGGGTGATGCCGTGCCATATTGTGAGTGTTAATGCATTAAGGGTGATGCCGTGTCATATTGTGAGTGTTAATGCACGAAGGGTGATGCCGTTCCATGTTATGAGAGTAAAAGCACGAAGGGTGATGCCGTGCCATATCTATTGATTTATATTGTGAGGTTGAGAGTAAAAGCAAGAAGGGTGATGCCGTGCAGTTTTATTGTTTCACTGTGAGGTTGAGAGTAAAAGCACGATGGGTGATGCCCATGCACTTTTCCTTGTTTAATTATTTTTGCCGGTCAAAGGCATATTGATTGTCCTGGTTATCATTTCTGCTGAAATTCTCATATCTTGTATCCCTCTTTAGCATGTCCCCCTCCCGATATTACTTGTCTAGATCTTTTTTCTTGTTATTTGGTACACATACTGTTATCTGCACAGGTTTATTATGTAGGTGTCTTCTCATAGCCTCGTTACTACTTTGTCGAGGTTAGGCTCGACACTTACGAATACATGGGGTCGGTTGTACTCATACTACACTCTGCACTTATTGTGCAAATTTTGGTACCGGCCCTAGCTGATCATGACGTTAGCAGCTGGACTTGCTCTTCAGGACACCCTAGGTAGATCTGCTGGCGTCCGCAGACCCTGGAGTCTCTTCCTAGTCTTATTATTTTACTGTTTCTTTTCTTTCAGAACAGTGTATTTTCTTTCAAACTCTATTTGTAGTAAATCGTAGTAGCTCGGGGAGTTGTGACTCCATATCCTAAATGTATCAGATACTATGGGTTTTATGTTATTCCGCAAATCGGTTTTAACTTCTATTTAGCTTAATTGTTTCTGTTATTGAAATTGGCTGAAGTTGACCTAAGAATCCTCTAACGTTGGCTTGCCTAGCAAGTGCAATGTTAGGCGCCATTACGGTCCCGAAGATGGGAATTCGGGGTCGTGACACAAGGTTAGACAGGAGACTAACCTTGCTCCGAAGTTTCATAACCGGCTCCAACGCCACTCTATCACCTTAAACCGATGCATGTCGCTCCAAAACTAGTCAAGCAATATGCAAACCAATAAAAATATATAATACTCATAATAAATCAATTTATAACAATTCCCAACTCAGCTCGAAAAGTCAACAAAGTCAACCCTCGACCCACGTGCCCGAATTCTGAAAATTATTGAAAATAAATATTGCCCATAACTCATATGGTCTATATCCAGAAAATCATCCAATTTCGTCCATGAATCGACCCTCAAATCAAGGATTTACAATTTCTCAACTTTGGGGCTCAAAATCCCAATTTCTACAATCTAAACACGGACAAAAATAATAACAAACGGAAATAATCATGGAGAAACATCAAAATAAAGGTCATATATTTACCTCCTTGTTGAGATAAGAACAACGCCACGAAAATCACCTCAAACGGAGCTCTAGAACTCAAGATATATCCAAAATACTAAAATTCTCGGTTTAAAACAATGTCCAGGCGATTTTTCTTCTTTGCGTTCGCAGGAAAACCTTTGCGTTCGCGAAGAGAAATTCTTCATGTTGACCGGTCAACCCAAATTTCCTTCCTCGCGTTCGCGAAGAACAAGGTCCGCACCAGAAACCAGCAATCTTTCCCCACGCGGGAATGGGCATAACTCTCTCATACGATATCGAAATTCGATGATTCTTGTTTCTGTAACTCTATAATTACCATACGGATCTAATGGTTCAATTCAATCACAAATCACAGGTTGCTTTCTCAATATGGTACCCATTATGTCCAAAAAAATGACGTTGAAACATCAAAGAAGAGCGTGATACAACCCAAACACACCCGAGGCCCCCAGGACCCCGTCCAATTACACCGACCTGCTCCATAATATAACATTGACCTGCTTGAGGCCTCAAATCATACAAAATAACATCAAAACTACGAATTTCGCATCGATTCAAGCCTAATGAACTATTGAACTTCTAACTTCCACATCCGATGCCGAAACCTATCAAATCACGTCCGGTTGACCTCAAATTTTGCACACAATTCAAATTTGACATTAAGGACCTACGCCAACTTTCGGAGTCAGAATTCGAACCCGATATCAAAAAGTTCAATCTCGATCGAACTTCCCAAAAACCTCAAATTTCTAACATTCGCCAAATGACCACGAAATGATCTACGGACCTCCAAATCCATATCCGGACGCGCTCCTAAGACCGGAATTACCATACGGAGCTATTCGGAGGCTCGGAATCCCAAGCGAATATCGATAACATTGAAATACACTTCAACCCAAATTTATGAAATTCTTCCAAAATGCCAACTTTCCACAATAAGCATCCTAACGCTCCCGGATCGTCCAAAACCCGGTACGGACATACGCCCAAGTCCAAAATCATCATACGAACCTTTTGGAACTTTCAAATCCCGATTCTGAGGTCGTTTACTCAAAAGTCAAATTCTAGTCAATTCTTTCAACTTAAGGCTTCCAAAATTAGAGATTTCTTTCTAATTCAACTCTGAACTTCGCGAAATCCAGTTCCGACCATACATAAAAGTCATAATACATTAAATGGATCTACTCAAGGCCTCAAACCGTCGAATGATGCGCTAGAGCTCTACGACCGGTCGGGTCGTTACATTGTGAGTAGAAAACTTCAAAAACTCCAAAAACTACTCTAGAGCTATTTTTGGAATTTGAAAATTTTATTTTCAGAATCTGCCAAAAAATAGTTACAATCTCTAAATAAACAAATATTTTAAAATAAAATTTGAAAAAAAGCTCCCAAATTCTATGGCCAAACATGAGCTTAGTAGCTATTACAATCTGATAACTAAATGTTTTAGTCTTTATTAATTTTAAGTAGCACATACGATTGCTTAATATATTAAGTTTACCAAATTTGATTTATGTTTGTGTATGAAGACCCGCTATTGTTGAGCTTGAAACTCCTAAATTTGAAATTTTATTTTGAATATTTAATGTTTGATTCGATGTGGGTGCTATAAAATATTGCTTATATACCTTCGAGTAAGCTTTCGGGATCTAAATTTTTATGAGTATTTGAATATCCACCATTGTTGGGCTTGAAACTCTTAAATTTAAAATTTTTATTTTCAAGATTTATAGTTGGTGTTATTAAATATTGCTTATAGTACCTTCTGAAAGTTCATAGTGAGATTTGATCACAGTTGGAGCCGATTTGAGGTGATTGAGATCAAATTTTTCAGCTGAAAATCGAAGAAGAACACAATTATCCAACAATATACCGCTACGGTATACAATATATTGTAGGAGTATATAGCTATACTGCAATAGTATAGTGTTATAGTCGGCATACTGTAATAATCGAACTAACAGTATACCGCTACGCTGTACAATATATTGTAGGAGTATATAGCTATGTAGCTATACTGCAACAATATACTATAACGGTATACTATAATAATATGCAATACATTGCAACAGTATGATGTAATAGTATACAGTATACCATAATAGTATACTTCGACTGTTATTTGTTGAATTATCTAGGTGTTATTTTGCAAAGCTAAAGTCATGGTTATAGTAACATTATACTGTTATAATATACAATTTAATATAACAATATACTGTAATAGTAAGTCATTTTTAATTTCTCCAACTAGGTCCTTGCAAATATTTTCTTAAATAATTTTTTGGAATTCCATCAAAAAATATTCATTGTATAAGAAGCAAGTGCCGAAGACATAAAATAGTGATATGGGAAAAAAGGTAATTAAAAATAAGGTTGAATGAAATTAGAAAAGGAATGCAAAATTAAAAAATAAACAAAAGGAAAGAAAAATAAAAATAAAAAATGAAAAGAAACGAGCAAAATTGAGTATAAAATCAGATTATGGTGAATAAAGAATATAAAAAATAATATGATCATGGAAAAAATATATGAACAGAAAAAAAAAATAGAGAAATAAGAACGAAAATGAGGGGAAAAAAACAATTACCCACAAAAGTTGTAATGGGTAGGAAGAGTAATTATTTTGGTGGATAGAAAAATCAATACTTAGGCAAGGGTAATTAGTTTAGTTTTTGTGGGTAAAGCTATAAAACTCCCGAAAAACTTAATTATTTGTTATGTTTATTATTTATTTTTTATTAATAAAAAAGTTTCATTATTTATATATTGTGATTTCAGGAATGCAGTAAATATCCTTTTCACACTTTTAAGTTTTAATGTTAAAAATAAAAATAAAACTTTGTCTAATATTTATAGGAATTTGAATTAAACTAGTCAAATCTTCAAATATGTCAATAAATTTTAGGTAACAAAATCGTGGAAGTGTATTAAAATACATGCCTCACAGTTTATTAACTTGAATACAGTTAATAATACAAATAAGATTTCGGAACCAAAGTAAATTGAAAAACTTTAAAAGAAACAAAAATAATAGTAAGAAATCAGGAGGAATGTTACATATAGCGCATGCCCAGCATATGCTACACATGTCTGGACTAACGGCCGTTATCCAGGTCAGACTATTGTGTTGTTACCTCTTCATCACTTATAATTATTGCTTTTGATTTAAGCAATGAGACATTATTGGATGTGTCGGTATGTGTTACGGATTTTGAAAAATGGATTTTACTTGTTGGTATGATTGAATAGGGTCTCAATAGTTTAGGACCTGTTTTGGATCAATGGTTAGAGATTAGTTAAGTTAAGAATTTGAAGTTTGACCATGGTTAATATCGGGTCAAGATGACTTCTTTTCCCTGTCAAATCAGCTTTTGCAACTCTTCTCAGTCTAATCACTTTTTATTTGCATACTCTCAAAATCATAATTCTTCCCGTCAAATCAGTCTCTCAGAATCATAATTCTTCCCGTCAAATCAGGCATTCTGCGACTCTCATACAATCGTGCTCTTCCTATCAGTCAGTCTGTCCCAATCTTTTGCAACACTTATGGAAAATCAAGAAAACAACGACCCAATCTGTGGTGCATGTTTACATGAAGGCAATAGAGATGAGAAGTTTTATTGTGTGCCTCATACAACTGACATTAGTTGTGTGAGACTCCTTTTTGTCTCACAAATTTGTGGACCCCAATCTTACACTTCTGGGTCCACAAAAATCTGGGTCCACATTGTATGAGACACAAAATAAAATTTTCCAATAGAGATTGTCCAGGGTGTCGGTTAACACCAATTTTGCCTAGAAGAATTCGACTCGATTTCTCAAAAGTTGGCATTTTGAATAACTTAAGAGTCCATAAGTTTGACCAAGAGTTGACTTTGATGTTCTTGAATTCCAATTGGTGTTCCGAGACTTTGGATAGGTCTATATAATTGAATTGAACGCGTGTGCAAAGTTTGGAAGTGATCCAAAGTGTGTAAATGCGATTCAGACACTTTTGAATGAATGAAGACTTTGGATTGGTCTAATCTTGCTTACTAATAATATAGTCACATTTTGATTTCTCTCCAAAATATTTCTCAAATTATTCAAACTATATAATGCATGAAGTGATTAAAAATACTTCTTTCTTCTTCTATTATTTTTTCCAACAAATGACAAGCTTCCTTCTCCCAAAAATTAACCTATCAATACTAACTAATCAAACAAACTAAATAATAAGTGATATTATTATCAAAGATACTTATCCAATCACTTATTATATATTTAAGTGTAATACTTGGATATATATATATATATATATATATATGGCAAACACTTTAAAAAATATATCACTTGACTATCTAAGCTTATTAATTCGACGAATAAGTTCAAATGTTAGGAGTTAATTTTTTTTACAACAACTAAATTTCGTATAAATTACACAAATCTCATAATCTTATGACCCTTAATTTAACTTAGATTAGATATCGTTCGTTACATTAAACTATTAAAATAAAATGATATAGAGCTTTCAACTATTTTAAAGCATGTTATATTGTAACGACCCGACCATTCGTTTTGAGAATTTGCACTTCGCTCGAGAGTTTGGGGGAACAAGTAGCTCCGTATGATGTATTAGGACTTGTGTGCAAAATTTGAGTTCATTTCGAGTTGATTTGATATGTTTCGTCGCGAGTTTTTGGAAATTGAAAGTTCGAAAGTTCATTAAGTTTGATTTGAGGTGTGTTTCGTCGTTTCGATGTTGTTATGCGTTATTTAAGGCCTCGAGTAGGTCCGTATTTTGTTATGGGACTTGTTGGTATGTTCTTACGGGTTCCTGAGAGCCTCGGGTGAGTTTCGGATAGGTTTGGGTTGTGTTGCGTTCGTTTTTCTTATGTTTCGACGTTGTTTCTTCAAGCATAAATGGTACCACATTAAACAAATGAGCTCCGATTTCTGTTTTGGTTGTAGCATTAGATCCGTATTGTAATTAAGGAGCCATAGCAAAAAGAATCGTCAAATTTGAACATCATATGAGAATTTTATGGTCATTTTACTAAGAAGTGGGCTGCTAGATTTTTCAAACTAATTACGAAATTGCCACTGACTTCGTATTTAAAAATCTGCACTATTTTCAAATATTGAAACCAACATATCTCCTTCATTATATGGTCAAATGGAATGATTCAAAAGCCTACTTGACTGAAATTTCACAAGGAATCTATTGGAGGCATCAAAAGCGAGTTTTGAGATCGTTTGGCAGGTAAAACGAGGCAGAACAGCTGGGCAAAAATACTTAATATCAAAAAATTGTTCATTTGGTCATATTTTGAGTTGGGGAGCTCGGATTTGGACAATTTTGGAGGTGATTTTCACTATATGGATTGTGGTAAGTGTTCTATACTCGATTTTGGTTATATTTCATAAATCCATCTTCGTTTTAGGCATTTGATTGATGATTTCAAAGTGAAATTTGGGGGGTTTTGTCTAAAATTTCATAAAGTGAATTTTTGAGTTTTGAATATCGATTCATAGTCGGATTTGAGTGAAACTAGTATGGTTGGACTCGTAATTGAATGGATGTCTGGGTTTTATAAATTTTGTCGCGTTCCGAGGTGCGGGCTCGGGGAGTTGACTTTTATTGACTTTTTGCAAATTGTATAACGATCATAGCTTTGTTAATTGAAATTGTTTTCTCTTGCATTGTTTGATGTATTCAAGTCTTCTTTGGCTAGATTGAGCCGAGCGATGGTGAATTGGTAAAGGAAAAGCTAAATTGAGTATTGAGTTGGCCGAATTGAGGTAAGTGTCTTGTCTAACTTTGTGTGGGGGAAACCACCCCTTAGGAATTGAGTTAATTGTGTGTATCTTGTTATGTGAAAGTCGTGTACGCAAGGTGACGAGTGGGTACACATCCTATATGTGGTATTGACCGATTTAGATTGTCCAGTCTCTTTCCATGCTTTTGATTAAATTATCATAACATGTGGTATCTCGTTGTTAGACTACTCTTACATGCTCTATATGATGTTGTTAGCACTTATTTAACTCTTACTCGTTATTTGGCCCTTATATGCCTTGGTTGAAGTCATTGCCTTCCTTATTGTCTTGTTACCTCTTTATTGTTGAGTTCTTCTATGACTATGTGCATATCTGCTACATGTCCAAATTGTTGAGATTGCCTGCTTAGTTATCGCGTGCCTTACATGTCTTTTCATTTTGTGAAGGTTGTTGTATTCCATTGATTTCATGTGGTTATCTCGTTGCCGTGTACTCATACCCTTGATTGTAGAGATTCTGGTAAATTTAGTTATTGAATTGTTGTTGTTGATTTAAGTTATTGTACGGGGGATGGGGTTGCACGCCGCAACAGGTGAAATAAGGGAGGTGGTGGATAAGGGAGGATATTCATATTGTGATATTGTTATTGTACGGTGGGATCGGGTTGCACGTCGTAACAGGTGAAATAAGGATTGATTGTTATGGTGAAATAAGGGTGAATTATGATATTGATATTATATGGTGGGATCGGGTTGCGCGCCGCAACATATTACGTTTATTGTTATGATATTGATATTGTACAGTGGGATCGGGTTGCACACCGCAACAGGTGAAATAAGGGTGAATTGATATGCTGGAATAAGGGTGACTTATGATATTGATATTTATGGTGGGATCGGATTGCGCGCCGTAACATATCTTGTATTTTGGTATCCCCTGTTTTGCTGTATTGGCTTCAGTTCCTTCGTACGAGACTCTGATCATCTGTATTTCTGATTTTTCATTGTGTTTTGAGGATCGAGTTATTGTCATTGACTTATTGCCTTGCCGTTATTTCCTGAACTCTTTTCCTAATACTATTATTCTGGTGAATTAATTTTCAAAGTGAATTTACAATGTTGAGTCATTACCTCCTGCCCTGCTTAGCTGTTAGTAATATAGTGATTTAAAATAAAAGAACTAATATCATGCTACCTTGTGTGACTTCTAGGTTAAGACTCGCCGTATATTTTGGTATTTACTATTTCTAATAGTTGTTACATTTTACTTCAATTAATTTTTCAACTTAATATCCTTAACCTGTCTGAGGTTTTTATTTCACTTAAAAAGGAATCTTTATTATGTCTTAATTTAATAAACCCTATGTTAAATTCAATAGCTTATTTGATGTTGTATTTTATTTGAAAATGTTATTCTTCTTCACGCAAATGATTTCTAAAATAAACCCGTCTTTCTCACTAATTTCCTACTTGGTCTAGAAAATATACTATTACTTTATGATATATAAGTAAAAATCTCTTGGACACCTTAATTAGCATGTGACACGGATATTATGTACCGAGTAGCACGTGGATTTTGCCGTGCAAAGTGAGAAAGAAATATGTGGGCACAAGGTGCCATGTGTGTTAAAGGTTTGGAAGTTGTGATTATGATATGAGATTACGAGGATTGGGATTGTTGAAATTGTGTATTAGAAACGATTCAATTGGTTGAGTTAACATCGTTTTCCCTACTTGAACTCATTTATGCTTCATCCGGACCCCAACTATGTTGTTGTTTAATTACTTGGTTAATTCTCGTTGTCATTCGTGTTTTCCTCTTATCGTTACTACTGTTTGCAATTTGATATCCTTCTGTTATTGGTATTACTCTAATAGTCCTCTCTTGTTAGATTTAAGTCATATCCTGCAGGTTATATACTAGGTAGTGTCTTGACCTGGCCTCGTCACTACTCTACCGAGGTTAGGCTTGATACTTACTAGGTACCACCGTGGTGTACTCATACTACACTTTTGCACATCTTTTTGTGCAGAACTAGGTACTTCGGATCGGGTTGGTTTTCAGACTTATGCTTGGTGTGGCTGGAGACTTCAAGGTACACCTGTTGGGCGTTCGCACGCACCGAAGTCACCTTCTATTGTATTTATTTTCATTATTTCCTTTTGTTCCGGAATAATGATGTATTCATTATGTATAACTACTCCTAGAAAGGCTTATGACTTGTACTACCGGTTTTGGGATTGTAAATTGTACAGAGATTTTTATTTTGAAATTGTTCGATGTTAGCAAATATTATCGTTATTTCAGTTAATGTTAGGCTACCTAGTTTTAGAGACTAGGTACCATCATGACTCCATCGGACGGATTTTGGATCGTGACATATATAATAAATGTAAATCTTAGATTCACTAATTAATGCACATTGTTAATAAGATACATCATCATCAAATAAACTTCCATATTACTCTCCAATATTATAAGTAATGCATAATATTTTTATTTTTTTGGTAATTAAACTTTTTGCATTAATACCAATGTAATATTTACAAATCATGTGGACTATCTCAGTCCACTTTTCAAGATAAAGAAAATCCAACTTAAAAAAGGGAAAATCTCACTTTATACCCATTAAATTCAAACTATTTACCCTTAAATACTCATACCTAAACTATTTACTTTCCCTACCTATGCAATCAATACTATTTACCCGCCCACATTAGAATATCTATGCATCGAATTACTGTTGTGTATCTAGCAACTGGTATCTATACATGTGACAAGACGATTTGCGTGATGACAGAAGCTGAGTCTATGCATGGTTCCCAATATTGTGAAGTTCTTCGAAAGTTTGTCACTGGACATTTCACATAGATGTAGTTTCGAAGTGCCATAGCATGATGCTTCATAAGAATCAGGTACCAGTCATTCAAATGCTACGTTCAAGAATTATAAGCTCTCAAGTACAGATCTATGTTGTTCATCATAAACGAATCTGCAAAGGTTTCTGCTGTCTTGAGGGCACTCTCTCCTTTGGAGAATTGCAGTTCTACTCAGGTGCAAGAATTGATCTGTAGGAACAGTCTTTATTCGATCACCACTGTGTTATTATAAGCAGGTGTGCTGAATCAAATCGATCCAGCACTGCAAGAATCAAATCGATCCAGCACTACTCCATTGGTCTCCAATTAAATGTAGCTAATATTGTTCTTTGATGTTGAGATTGTACCTTTGATGCTGGTTTTTGGAGATTTATTGTACAAAAATTTAAATCCACCATTGACGGACCTTGAAGTTTGAAACTCATAACTTGGTTTATTTGAGTTTTTAATTGTTTTGATCTGATCCTGTATGGGTTAGTTTGGAAAGTTGATTGGAGGTTGTAGCTAAAGTTTTAGTCAATTTGGTGGAAATTTTGTAGTAAATTTTAGAAATTTGGGTTGAAATATAGTTGAACCAGAGAAGAAGACGAATTTGTATTGTATACCCAAATAGTATACAAATATACCATTTTAGTATACAATTCATTCCAACTATACACCCTATTAGCATAGCTATATACTATATTGGTATCATATGCTAGTTGAATTATTTTTTGGTTGTATTAGCTGCATTTAATTGGTACAATATTTGATTTTCTTTTAATAATAGTAATATAGTACAATATCTTGAAATACCTTATTATATTAATATGTGGTACACTATTTTTTATTTTTCTCTTTATGCATGTGTGTTATGTAATAGTAGTATAGTCATATAGTTGCCGGAAATTAACTAGTAAAACTGTATACCATGTTGGTATAGTTATGTGCCATATTGGTATCATATGGTAGTTTGAACATTGTTTTGGTTGTTTTTAGTCTGTCATTTTTAAGTTAATTACTATTATGAAAA
>NC_031989.1:91507561-91686121 GCF_001879085.1 Nicotiana attenuata | reverse complement strand
GAAAGAGGGGGGGGGGGGAGGGGACGGAAGAAGAGTGATGGAGAGTGACACTTACCGGTTGGAATCGTCGGAATCGCCAGAGGGAAGGAAGAAGAGTATGTTAAAGAAGGGAGAGAAGGTTTGGGGGAATAAAAAATAAGAACAAAATCAGGTTTGGGGGGAAATAATAAACGAATTTGAGACTGATTTGGTTGGAAACTCAAAATTAGATCTGTGGGCCACGTTTGCAATCGAATCGGTCGCTAGTTTTAATTAAAATACTAAATTTTTTTTCCTGTTTGCGATTGACTTAGTCGGTACTCAGTCAACAGAGAAAATTGACTTTTAGTCCAACCAATTTAGTCGGAATGCTGTTTTGCGAAATTTTGCACAAAAAAATTCCGACCGAAATGGTCGGTAACTAAAAATTAAAATTAAAAATAAAATCCAAATTTCCGATGGAATTCGACGAAAACTTCGGACGACTATTTTCGGTCGAAAATTCCGGTCGAAATATAGTCGTTTTCTAGTAGTGTTCCGATTATATTTTGTGAAAGCTTGTGGCTCTTAGGGATTATCTTTGTGTGTTAAATGGGAGGGATGTTTGAATGGTGAGATACGTAGAGATTAAAGAGTCCTTGACCAAAATTACATTTAAAGGACTAGATATACAAAGTATAATTTCACACTCTTAGTATATGAAGATATTTATACCTTTTTCACATATGAAAATATAAAATTCAAACTCATGTGACAAGCCAATATCCTGCAAAAGTAACTACTAAAATATTATTTTTAGAAGTTCACTTATTCTACATTTTAGAAAAAAATAGAAGTGTAATGCTGAGTTATTGAGTAGAAACGGATGATAATTTAGTAGGTAAATCAACACCTTAGGTCCTGAAGGAATCGTTGTACGCCTAAAAAGATAGATAGTTATGAGCTATACTTGCAAATAATGATGATATATATTGCAAGTAATTGGACAAAAAAAGTTGATTGTCTATAATATAAAAGAGGATTAATGGAGGAATCTGATGGTTGATGAATCAACTTATGTTTCTGAAGAAACCAGAACTTTCATGGAAAGTCTAGTTTCTCCTTAGAGATAGTGAGTGTTACTTTATGCAATACTAGTGAAACTATGCCCAGGCCCAATGGCTGTGTGAACAATTTGTGTATATATCTTGATTTAGTTGTTTCTCTGTCAATTGTTAATGGTAACACCAACTTTTGGTAACGTTTTCAAAGGATCTCAGAGGTGGGTATCTTCACCTAATAGTATAAGACAACTTAAGTGATGGAATATTATTGAAATATCTTAAAAATTTTCCATGTATGTTGTCACGATCCAAGTTCCCTCCGTGAACTGTCGTGACGGCACCTAGTCTCTGCGACTAGGTAAGCCTAACAAATTGCGGAAAAATGAATTAAAGATACAAAACTAGCCAACTAACAGGTAATTATAGATTAAGTGTATAAAATGCCGCTCGGCTTATATAATAACACTCTCTCAAACTGAACATAGCACTCTCAAAACCCGGAATCTCATGAATCACAAGCTAAAGAAAAAAATACATAAGGTTTCTAACTCCAGAAGTCTAATAACAAGGGAAATACAGGGAAAAGCCTATAACAGAAGGGAGAGTAGAGAGGGACTTCTAGGTCTGCGGACGCGGCAGATATACCTCGAAGTCTCTGGATCGCCTCGCCTCATCGATAGTATGGCTGAGCAGCAGAACCTGGATCTGCACACGAGAGACATGTATAGGAAAGGGCATGAGTACACCACAGCGGTACCCAGTAAGTGCCAAGCCTAACCTCGATCGAGTAGTGACGAGGAAAGGTTAGGGCCCTACTGGTTATATATATAACAAGGTAGAACAGTAAGAAATTTACAGTATAATTGAAATACTAACAGTCAATAAAGATGAAATCACAGAAAGAAATAACTCAGAACACAGAGAAAACAACAGGAGGATCTCCCAGGATAACGTCCCGTAGTCCCAAACGTAAATGTGCAAAGGATCTCCCGGGATACCGTCACGTAGTCCAAATCGTAAATGTGCAGGGGATCTCCCGGAATACCGATCCGTAGTCCCAAATTAAATATCCAGTATAGGAGGATCTCCCGGGATAACGTCCCGTAGTCCCAAAGTAAACATGCAAGGGGATCTCTCGAAAATCAGTTCTGTAGTCCTAAAATAAATACACAACAGTCTCAACAAGGAAATTTACAGTTCTATACAAGCTCGTATCAAGAAAACAGGTAATTCTACCCTAAACAGGCTACACAGAATTCAAGTAAAACAATTAAAACAGTTAAGACAGTTAAGTCACATAAGCATGCTTTCCTAAGCTAAACAGGAGGTTTCAAATACTAGTATTGCTCAATTAAAGAAAAAACACAGATATTTTCTTAATAAAAACGGGATTTTCAACAATTAGCACGTGTACGCACTCGTTACCTCACGTACACGACATTCATATAACAACAGTACCAAAATCCTAGGGGGAGTTCCCCACACAAGGTTAGGCAAGTCACTCACCTCGAATCAGCTCAAAATCAATCCGATAACACGCTCTTGCCACGAGTATCCAACTCCGAGTGGCCCAAATCTAATCAAATCAATTGCATAACATAAATAAAACTACAAGCAACTAATTTAGCCAAAGAAATCGAAGCTAAGGCAAGAAATAGAAAAACGCCCAAAAATCCTCCTCGGGCCCACGTCTCGGAACCCGACCAAAGTCACAAAATTCGACAATCCACTCGAGCACGAGACTAACCATACTAGTTTCACTCAAATGCGACTTTGATTCGGCATTCAAAACTCAAAAATCTATTTTATGAAGTTTCTACAATTTTTCCCAATTTTTCATCTCAATTCTCTAATCAAATGATAAATCCAGCGATATATTCGTGTATTTTAGCCAAAACTGAGTTAGAATCACTTACCTCGAAGAATTTCTTGAAAAACCTTCAAAAAATCGCCAAGACCCAAGCTCTCTAGGTCAAAATATGAAATAAAACCCTGAATCTCGTATTTATAGTACACCCCTCGGATTCAAATCTCGCTGACCGCCAAAAACCAACGTCGTCATGCCCCTCTCTCCGCAGTCCGCGAAATTCCCACCACGACCGCAAATGCCTCCAGCTCCTGGGGGTCGCGTCCCTTCTCTCGCTGTCCGCGCCAGCCTTCCCCGCTGACCGTGGAATTTCTGCCGCCCCCGTGAACTTCCTCCGCTGACCGCGAGATTCCGCTGCGGTACGCACTCCAAACTTCAGAGACCTGCACCTAAACACCAGTAACACCAACAGTTGTTTTCAACATCTATACCCGTCGTTAACTACTTGAAACTCACCCAAGGCCCTCGGGACCTCAACCAAACACACCAACACATCCCATAATATCATTCAAACTCAGCTGAGCCCTCAAATCACATCAAACAACGCTAAAACCACGAATCATCCTCCAATCCAAACCTAGTGAACTTGAATTTCCAAAATTCTACAACCGATGCCAAAACCAACCAAACCATGTCCGATTTACCCCAAATTTTGCACACAAGTCTTATTCAATACTACGGACCTATTCCAACTTTCGAAATCGGATTCCGACCCTGATATCAAAATTTCACTATCGATCCGGAAACTTCAAAAATTCAAGTTTCGGCATTTCAAGCCTAAATAAGCTACGGACCTCCAAAACACAATCCGGGCATGCCCCTAAGCCCGAAATCACCCAAAGGAGCTAGCGGAATCGACAAAATTCTATTCCGGAGTCGTCTACACACTGCTCCGACTACGGTCCAAATTCTAAAGCTTAAGCTCTCATTTAGGGACTAAGTGTCCCAAAACACTCCGAAACTCAAAACGAATTATCCCGGCAAATCACAATAGCAGAAATAAATACGAGAAAAGCAGTTAATAGGGAATCGGGGCGTAAATTCTCAAAACGACCGGTCGGATCGTTACATATATGGGCAGAAGTTTAGTGACAATCTATTTTAATTTAAGAAGCTAAACAAGAAGGTGTCACGGAGATATTGGTTCTGAAGTAGTGGGTATAGCTAGAGTTCATCAGCAACACGATTGCTTAATTCAAGAATCTTTCTTGTGGTCTAAGGTGTAAGAGGAAGTGGCTTTAAGAATTATGAATTTGTGATGCTGGTTCGTTGACCACTTCCTCTTCAAGATTATTTTTCTTTTGAGGGCATTTTCATAGTCTTTCTTCTTCTTCTTCTTTAGTTGTGGTTCCTTATCAAGATTCTTCGATAGTTCAAAAATTGCTATTATCAAAACTTTTGCCCTTCTCTTTTTTGAAATTCGTCAGAAGTGTTGATATATTGGCTATGGCGCTTTGTGGGTTGGGTAACGGGAGGACTAAGACCGTAAGAGGTTGTTGGTAATGGTTAAATTTGAAATTATCATTAGATTTCTTTCTGGTTAATTTTTCTTTATGTTTTGTAATGATTACATAGAGAAGTTAGTGCACTAATTTGCATTAACTTAAAAATCTTATCTAGATGTAAATTTGTTGTTCTTTCCTTCAGATATTCCTACATTTTCCTTCTTGTTCTTTCTTTTTTCTCCGTAACTCTTGTTTTCTTATTTAATTGGATATGATATTCTTTTTTCTTGCTACGTATATTCCTAAATTTCTAAATTTCAGTGGTTGATGTAAACTCAACTGAAAGTTCTAATAGCCAATGAAGAACAAGTAAATGTGAGCAAATAAAAGTTGTCTTCCTTCTTCAGTTTTTCATCGGGTCATCCAAATCCATGTGAGGTATACGTGGCTTGTTAAAGTTAACAGCAAGTTTTGAAAAATCTGTTAGTTTTGGGGCTCAAGGACCAAATCCATCTACTTTTTACATACAGTACGGATTATATCTAGAAAGAATTACGTCCAATATCACTTGGCCCAGCAGCCTAACTGAAAATGGCTCAGGTTTGAAATCCTTACAATGTTTGGTCCGGGTTGTACATAACCTGAAAGAATCTTTTCATCATTTAGCCCATTATTGGATACTCAGTTCATCCACAGTCCATAACACACATAAGCTTCTTAATATCTCTCTTTTATGTGTATTCTGCCTTATCATATAAGCGCGCTTCAACTCCAACAGCGAAGCTGATCTTTGAACAAGATTTGAAGTTGTTTAGTTACAAATTTGCCTCATCCTTGCTACTAGGTTTAGCATTCTCTTCGTTCAAGTGTATATAATCATAAAACCTCCATTATTGGAGCTCAAGTTTCTCAAATTTAAAATTTGATTGATTAAAAAAAAACTCCATTGAAGGCTGAAACTTTAAGTTTGAAACCATATCTGAGATTTTGGGTTTGAAAGCACACTTAAAATCTAAGATTTGAGATTAATTTTGAAATAGGTATTATTGGGTTTGCTTGAAAACATGATTCGGTGTTATTCTAATTGATCGGAAACATCAAGAGGAGTTCAAAGCTTAAATTTGAAGTGATTTAGAGCATATTTGAACTAGATTTAAGTCAAATTTCAGTAAAAGGCTCAAGAAAAAAGAAGAAAACCTGTGAAGCTCCATTGATAGGATTCAATTGCATAACAATGTATAATAGTGTATATGGGTATGTAAGCATCTCTTATACACTATTATACCAAGTCGATAAATATGTGTAAGTGTGTATAATTTTGTATAATTATGTATATACTAGTGCATAAGAATGTAGAAAGGCGAAATTAAATTTTTGTATGTTTTCTTACCTTTTCTCGAGCTGGACAACCTCCTTTGTTTGTTTTTAACTTATTCTCTGTTTTGGGTTAAACTCTATTAGTGGCACCATTGAAGGAAAAAAATAAAAAATTCTCTGTTCTCTGTTTTGGGTTAACTTATTCTTTGTTCTTCTACTTTTATATTCATATACTATATATATAATAACTATTTAATTGAAATCCAACAAATTCTCTGCCTCTGATAAAGGGAAAAAAGCTACCAATTCTTTCTTTTTTTCCTTACTCTTTTTATATTTAAATATATTTTTATTAATTGTCTCATAAAGTTAATAGTACACTAATTTTGGTAGAAGATAAATTCAGAAGCTCTCCTCAACAATAGGAATGTTGAATAGCATTGATCGCAAGAACTGCTGGTTGCGTCAAAAAATGATGGGTTTTTCAAATTTGGGCCTATTATCTTTAGGCTATAGATTTGCAAAGTTATAACTGGGCTACTCAGTTACAATGAAGGACCAAAATAAACCTAACCCCATTACAATAAGGACTATTTTGATATAACAATAAGGACTATTTTGATATAGCATTCCACCACGTTAGAGTCATCCGAGACAAATGCGTATGAAAACAGAAGTTCGGGTGGGGGCCACATGAGAAAAGGTACACACACTATAGCAGTAAGTACAGCATAGTTAAAGGACAAAGTAATTGCAATTTTACCAAAATAACCCTGACGACCTCAAGCTCCTCAACTACCCCTTATTAAGAGTAGGAACTATGAGATATATGTTGTATTCCAGTATTACATCAATATTTACATAATTTCTTATTTATTTTTAGTGTTATGCATAGTATTATGTGATTTGGTCCTCATATTTTGTTCAATAAAATGACTCGTAGAGTTTTATGAATGGTACTCACTCCGGTCCAAAATAAGTGATTTTTTGGATGTTTTCACACAGATTAAGAAATTCATCTTTAGCATTAATTAGCAATAAAATTGACCATATTAACCTTTACTATCTCACATAAATACTCCTAACACATACCCCAACACTATTTACTCCAAGGACAATGTAGGAAAAAAAATAATTAATTCATTCTTGAAATCTGGAAAAATCACTTATTTGGGACCACAAAAAAAAGGCCAAAAAATCACTTATTTTGAACCGGAGGGAGTAATTCTTTTGTCCTCGCTGAGTTCTGTCAATAATTAATTCGGCATCATAAATTCTAGTGCTTCAAGGGGGAAAAATAAAGCCTATGTTGTCTTGAAAAGAATAATTTTCTCATGTTTTGACTCTTCTTTGAATCATGAGTTAATCTAACAATGGACTAATATAAATTTACTATAACCACTAATCTCAGTGGACTAATTTAAATTTATTATATCCACTTATGTGCATATTGTTTCTAAGCAATTTGTTTGTAAAAGTTTTATATTGCTACTTGCTTAATTGTGTAATTGTTAACATCTACGGATACATACTAAAGATTAATGTTGGCTAGTATTAATATTATTTTTATTGTCTTTAAAGTGGAAGCTCCAAATTCAAATAACCAGTCAATTTTGAGCTACATTCTGTCTTTAGAGCACGTCTTTAATTTACACGACATCTTTTCTTCTTATTTATAGTTTTTGAGAATTTTTTTAGTTTGTTGGCCAAAATTAATTACATGCGTTAGCTCAAATATACAAAATATATATACTGACTATGCATATTATATGTATACTTAATATATTAGAAATGTACATTTTCAGATCATTTTTTGGGGTAGTCCAAGAATATAATTGTTCTTGTTTTTCCCTATTTTACCTTCATGGAATTAAAGAAAATACATTTAATATTTTGTATAAAGATATTAAAGTTAAAATTTTAAAAAGAAAGAGGGTAGAATATGTGTAAATTGTAAAAGAGAACATGCACTAATGCCCCGTTTGGTTTGCCGCATAAGATAAATAATCATGGTACTAAAATCTGCATTATTTTCATCCAATGTTTGATTTGAAAATTGAATCCAGTGTAAATAATCGGCTTCTTCTCTCTGGCATGAATAAGCAATGCCGTTGAACTAATTGCTAAGTGCGAAACGTCATATTTCACTAAAGTCATACCCATGTAAAGTTTATTTCTTTAGGCAACATGGTAAATTTCAAAATGATCATATGACTATGATTTTTTTTACTCATATAACTATATTTTTTTATACAAAAATTATCAAACTTTTATTAATTTACACAAAAGTTATAGTGACCGAAAAATACAACTTTTCAGTAGTATTTTTTTTTGGTAATGAACATTTTATTTATTACCAAAATCTATACAAAACAGCCGAGCCACCACAGGCAAAAATTTTACGGGGCGCCCTATTTGGTCGCCCCCATTTAACCTATACCCATATTTTTAAAATTATTTAACCTATACCCTAATTTTAACAACTTCAGACGCATCCTCTTCTTCCTCCTAACCTATGCGTTCGCCAATAGCAACGCCTAACTTCAGACTCAAATGTCTGAAGTTTATACTTTAGTATCTGAAGTATATACCCCATATGTTTGACAATCTTAGCCAAATATCTGAAGTTCATAACCAAATGTGTGAAGTGCATGTCAAAATATCTGAAGTTTATATCAAAATGACTGAAGTTCATAGGAAAAATATCTGAAGTACATAATTGAACTGAAGTTTGCCTTTGCTTAAGAACTGAAGTTTGTGTGATTGTCTTTGCAAGTCAGGTCAAACTTCAGGCAAAAATATCTGAAGTTTGATAAGGCTACACTTCAGGCGAAAAATTCTGAAGTTCAAACTTCAGACATACACAATTGAACTGAAGTTTGACCTTGCTTATGAACTGAAGTTTGTGTGATTGCCTTTACAAGTCAGGCCAAACTTCAGGCAAAAACATATGAAGTTTTGCTACACTTCAGGCAAAATATTCTGAAGTTCAAACTTCAGACATAAATTTTTGCTACTTCGGGCCCGTATGTCTGAAGTTACGCGAAAAATGGGTACGCTTGTAATTTTTTTTGCAAAGTGGGTATAAGTCAAAAGGTGACCCAAAAACCGGATACACATGCAAATGCCCCACCACAGCCCGCTTGGTCCAAAAAGAAAAGCTCATACAAACACAACCCACTAAGGAAACTAACTGCCCAACGTTACAAAATAGCCACACAACCGTCTCCTATCATATATTTAACAAAATAACCACACAGACACAAGCTCCTACTAATGGACTAGAGAAGTATGCAACAGAGATTGGATTTCGGTTGCTCCTCTCAGGCAGCAAATATATGCAATCTCTCTAGCTAGGATCTCAGCTTCTTTACATTTTTTGTTTAAACAGTCTCTGGTTTCTTTCTGGCAAAATGCTGTACAATATTTTAGTGAAGAGCAGCTTCATGATCCCAACAACACTATATTTTCAGTTAGACATCTTAAGGAAACATTGGCATAGTTGGTTGGAAGTTAGAGTTTATTGAGTAATCTGCAGCTATTCGAACAGAGAATGCCATATTTTCTGAGAGAAAGTGCACTGGACAAAGAGATGATCATAATCCTCTTGGCATTCTTTGCATAACACACACAGTTGATCCACATGTAACCCTCAACTAATCAGTCTGTCAGCTGTTAACAACCTCCCTTGAAGGAGCAACCACAATATTTTCTTATTCCATCATTATTTATTTTTAGTCGGAATAACTTTGTTTACCTCGAAAATATGAGTAACAATTAAATTTGATTTATGGTTTTAAAGATATGTGATTTAGTTCAATACTAATTAATAACCAAGAAAACTAGCGTGTAAATGAAGGAAATAAGTAGAATCAAACCAGCGTGCAAGACAATCTCGACCTCGAGCTAAGGTAGCCTCGAGTTGGTTAAGAACAGTAAAGCAAGAATAATTAAGTAAAGAGATGATTTAAGTAAAGAGATGATTCTGACGAAATATGAGCCAATAAGTAAGAGAGTATATTCTTTGCCAATGACTGATGATCTTTACAAATGATTGCGGTCTCCTTTATATAATGGGGGAATCCTAAATAAGATACATTTTATTTACAGTAAAGAATCCTATTGGGACAACTGTTTAACCGCCTAGTACGGATTCGTACAAATCTATTCCGGAATTTACGCCATGATCTTGGGAACATGGCAGGAATCTTGCTCATTCTCATACAAACTTATAACGGCATCATCTCGGGGTCGATCATATTGGTCCCCAGCGTTCCTCGAACACTTAAATCTTCGAGCCTCGTGTTCTGCCTTCGGACTCGAACTTGATCCATAGTGAGTCTATTCCTCGACGTGAATCTTCTGCTCCTCGTGGTGGGCCTTCGGGCTCGCAAAATCGGGGCACACGATTTTACTGTATACAGATAGTCCCCGTGTATCTTAGAGTAAAATGATAAGAAACGATTTGAAGCTCGATTTACCGGAGTCCCTAATGATGTCATTCTCGTGACGTAGGCGCTCGAAGTGACCGGAACGTCCCGTCGGTTCGCTTCCCCAAAACATTAAATGCTTCTCCAGTGATGGTCGGCCACTAGCGTCGTTGGACCGTCCCTGCTTACTTATAAATATGGGGCTCCTTTTTCGAATTAAGAATTTTACTTCTCCCTTGCACTCTCTCTGATCCCTTCTACTCTTCGTCTTTTTCTCTCATCACCTGCTTCCACCGCCCTTTTCGTACCGGAAAAAGCCAAGCTCCGCCACCTTCCGCTTCTATTAACTTAAAATCATGGCAAAAACCTCTAAAACGGTTCCCCAAAAAGAAAAGGCTTCTTCCTCTTCCTCCCGTCTGGCCGGTGACAAAGCGCCAGCCCTTCACGAGATCGTTCCCATCGCCTGCATCTAAAGAAAGATTTCGACGTAGAAAACCCCCTGCAGTTCCCGGTTGATGTGAGCATGCATCGAGGTATATTTGTTCGATAACGGAGAAACACCTCGAGGCTGTGAGAAAGGATTGTGGCTGGGGGGGATAAGGTCATGGTACAGATCCCGACCCCCGAGGAGAATGTCACCACCCACGTGGAGGGGTTCCTAAGTGTTTACACTTACCCCTTCACACTGGGTCCTCTTAATCCGGTCGTGATTGATTTCTGCAAAAGATATCAAGTCACCCTTGGCCAGATTCACCCGTCCTTTTGGCGGATAGTGATCATGCTCCGTTATTTCTCTAGCAAAGCAAGGGGACTGGAGTTTACCCTCAATCACCTTATCCGATTATATCGACCTCAACTTTTCCGAGGACTGATCAAGCTCCAACGCCGATCGAGCAAAGCCTTCTTTGCTAGCAATGATGAGGCCAACGACCGAGGCTGGATGATCCGGTTCATCCGAGTGAGGACCTCGGATATCATCCCCGAGGACAAAATGCCGTTCCCGGAGAAATGGAATCCCGAGCGTAAGTGAAGTCTTTCCCTCAGTGCTTTCTTACATTCTATTTCTGCATTGTGTAACGCTTTTATCCCTTTTGCAGCTGAAGCGTGGATGCCCCATGCTATCGCTGACCTCGAGGACTAGGTCCGAAAGTTAGCCGCGACCTCCTCGTATGACGAGCGCAAATGGCGTAACTTATCGAGGGGCAAAAGGGAAGCCGAAAATCATGGTGAGTCTTTCTTTGTAAGCCTTTTGACGCTTCCCTCATTTACCGAAGTCATTGGTTTCCTCATACTCGATTCTCGATTTATGCAGGCCTCGGAGATTTTTCCGATGAGGCCGACCCCTCCTGGAGAAGAGACCAAGTCCCCGGTTCCCAAATTGGGGAAAGATAACAAGAGGAAAAGGGCTTCGAAGCCTGAGGATCCCCAAGACAAGAAAGCCCATGCTCGAAGGCTAAGGAAGAAACTCATTCACGTGGACGTAGATTCGGTCCACCAGTTTTTGGATGATGAAGAAGACGAGGGCGAAGAATCGGCGTTATTGACCCTGACTAGGAAACCGCTTGAGGCCGCCAAGCCCTCCAAGCCGGAGACCTTGCCTCTTGGCGAGGAAATTCCGAAGAAAGACTCGGGTAAAGCCCCTGAGCCCCCTAAGGTCGAGGTTATTCCTCCGCCTTCAACAAGTACACCGGGGGAGCAAGTGCTGAAAATATCGGCACTAATCAGAGCGCCCCGAGTGAGGAGCTCGGGGCCATGACAATAGGCCACTCCCCTTCTTTACCATCTTATTCTGAGGAGGCAATAAAGGACGCTCGAGCTCTGCGAACGCCTGATCCAAGCAAGGTCCTCGAAGAAGATCCCTTTTAGGATAGTTTCGCCGGGGTCGAGGATGTCGCCGACCTCAATGATGCATCTACTCTCTTTGAATAGGCTCATCGTCTCTTCTCTCGGGTAAGCACCCACTTTCATTGTTGTAAAATTTCTGGTTTTCCTCTCTTGTCCTGACTGATACCTTTTTGTTCTTTATGTAGGCCATTATCAAGTTTAGGGCCGAGCTGAGCCAATGTGAGGCCGAGCTCAAGAAGTCTTCGAATGAAGAGAAGGCCCCGAGGCTCCTCTGTAGCCAAAAGGTGGAGGAGCTCAAGGACCTTCGGGCAGACTTGGCCAAAGCTCGTAAAAATGAGGCCGAGCTAGACAAGCAGGTAACTGTGATTTTGAAAGAGTATGGTCTACTCGACCTTACTGTGGAGGCTAACACTTCAATGTCTTAGCTGCAGCTAAAATTGGAGATGATCGGGAAACTTCGGAGTGAGGTCGATCGTGTTAAAATCGACTGCAACCGATGGAAGGAGAATATAGATCAGCTTGCTGCTGATAAAGAGGCTACTCTAGCCCAACTGGCCTCGGCTGAGACCCAGCTCCGGAGTGCTAAAGTGAAAAATCTGGCCCGGGCCAAGAAGATCGAGGAGCTTGAAGCAAAACTCGTTGGAGCCGGGGCTGAGGTTGCTGAGGCCAAGGCCGAAGTTGAGAAGACGAAGGCCACAACTGATAAAACCATCGCCGTATACTTAAGGGATGCCGAGGTTGTCCAAGCGGAGCTGAGGGAGGCCTCCGACCGGGAGAAACGGGTCAGTTATTTGGCCAAGTGTCAATCCCGGAGGGAGACCCTCGAAGAGATCCACGCTCGAGGTTTCGACCTCACCAATGAGATAGCCCAAGCAAAAGCACTTGAGGGCGCTGCCAAGTTCCTCGTTTCTTCCGATGATGAAGATTTTGTTAGTGGCTCTGAGGGCGAGGGAGATGAGGATGGAGTCCCCCACGAGGAGGTTCCCGAGGATGCGGCTCCCAAAGTAGATTAGGCTCTTAGGCTTTTATTTTTGTTTCTTTGTTTTTTGTGTAAGGTCCCTCGTGGGTATTGTAAATACCCTTTATAAATATAAAGAATTCCCTTTGCTTCATCTCCGATTTGTATTGAATTCTGCTTTGTCTTGATTTTGTGAAAAATTTCGATGCTATGACTTCAATGATCAAATGAGCACTGGCTAGGACTCAGAATAGAACAAACCCTTAGGTTTTTTAGTGATCAATGGGCGATCTCTGGACTTATAATATATACCTCTTAGGCTCTTTTGCTAATCCTCGAGCTATGCTTATGTTGATTCGATGTGAGCTCGGGATGACGGGACTCTTGAGCCCGATTTGAGTGAGAGCAAGGTCCCGAACTCTACATGCTTCGGCCCTTAGGCTCTTTTATATTGGCCCTTAGGCTCTTTTAGGTCGGCCCTTAGGCTCTTTAAGTTGGGCCAATTCGGCCTTTAAAGCGGCTATGATTTTTCCCTCTTTTCGGCTAAAAGACTTAGTGAAAATTTCTTTATGCCTTAGTATGTGTTTCTTGTACCCGTTGGGTTTTTTTGAAGGTTCGATCGATCGGAACCTCATTTGTAATCCGTTTGTGTTACGATAATTGAAATGCCTCTTGAGGCTTTTTTCGAAGGCTGATGTTATCGAAGCCTTTAAGTTATTCGAGGGCTGATTTTATCGAAGCCCTTTTTTATTTGCTTTGCCGAGGGTAGCCTAATTTAACCGGTTTTTTAAAGTATTTGAAGGACTTAACTTATGGCGGAAGTCGGACGTCTCTGAGCCGCATTATTTCGGCCGTAGCCTTTTTCGTATGATCATAGTCTTTAATGTGGCCGTAGCCTTCGGGTATGTCTCTTGGACTTGTTTCCCGATAACCTTTTGAACTTGTTCGAAAGGTTAGTCCCCGAGTATGATGGCCTTGGCCTTTATGTCGAAGGGGTGCCTCTGTGAGGTCTTATGAATTCGAGTTTAGATGACTCAAATATGTTGACTGTTGATGACAGTTCCCGAGTATTCGAGGTATATTCGTGCTTTGGCCCTTGAGCCGTTTCTCGCAAAATCACAAGAATGATGTTCGTATAGTGGCGAATTTCTTTGAGACACAAAGTGTTTTGATATAGAAAGAATGCTTCTTTGAATAATTGGTACATGCGTACATATTTTGCCGTCGGGGCTCGACTATTCTACATGGACACAGTTCATCTGACCGTTTAGCCCATTACAAAGTTTTCCTATCGAGGCCCTCTTTGGCGCGAAGTTTTATCCTCGAAAATATAATCTCCGAGGGTGATGCCCCCCAGTATTTGAGGTTGATTGGAAAGAAGCCTTGGATACTATTGAATTCTCCTTAGGTATCACATAGTTTTTGCCTCGTTAAAAACCTTACCGGTAAAACCCATTTGGGACAAAATCCGATCTAAGGGGAAAAGAGTGCAACGCGTGCTTAAAACCTAAGGTCTTCGTGTAAAAAAGTGCCTTCGATGTCTTCGATCGAACACCTGCAATGAGTTAGTTTTCAATTCAAATGGACAAAAGGAGAAAGTCATACCTTAGCAGTAGTATCGTTTGAGTAGTGATACATTCCAATTGTTCGGCAGTTGTTCGCCTCCCACCGTGCCAAGTTTGTAAGATCCTTTACCGACAAGATGACTCGGTACGGTCCTTCCCAATTCGGGCCCAGTTTCCCTTCATTCAGGTCTCGAGTATTGAGGGTGACCTTCGATAGAACTAAGTCTCATATTTCGAAGTGTCGAAGGTTAGTCTTTCTATTATAATATCTCTCGATTCTTTGTTTCTGCGCCGCCATCCGAACAAGTGCAACTTCTCGTTTTTCATCTGATAGCTCGAGGCTAATATTCATAGCCTCGTGATTTGACTCCTCCGATGCATGTTGAAACCTGGCACTGGGTTCTCAGACCTCGACCGGGATTAAGGCCTCGGAGCCATATACTAAAGAGAATGGAGTAGCCCCCGTACTGGACTTCGATGTCGTTCGATATGCCCAAAAGACCTCGGGTAGAACTTCTCTCCATTTTCCCTTTGCATCGTCCAACCTTTTCTTTAGGTTTTGAATGATAGTTTTGTTTGTTGACTCGGCCTGTCCGTTCCCGGTTGGGTGGTATGGTATTGATAAGATCCTTTTTATTTTGTGTGCTTTGAGGAACTCCGTTACCTTGTTGCCGACAAATTGCTTTCCATTGTCACATACAATCTCGGCAGGTATCCCGGACCGACATATGATGTGGTCCAGATGAAGTCAATAACTTCCTTTTCTCTGACCTTCTCGAAGGCATGTGCTTCCACCCATTTAGAAAAATAATCAGTCATAAACAAAATGAATTTAGCTTTACCTGGGGCAGTTGGTAGAGGGCTGACTATGTCCATTCCCCATTTTATGAAGGGCCACGGGGATAGGACTGAGTGTAGTTGCTCTCCGGGCCGGTGAATCATTGGAGCGAACCTTTGACATTTATCACACTTTTTAACAAACTCCTTAGTGTCTTTTTCCATGTTATCCCATTAATACCCTGCTCTAATAATTTTGCAAATCAAAGAATCGGCGCCGGAGTGATTCCCACAAGTGCCTTCGTGGATTTCTCGTAGAACATAATCGGTATCCCCCGGCCCTAAACATATCGCCAATGGTCCATCAAAAGTCCTCCTGTACAATGTTCCATCTTCATCTAATGTGAAACTAGCAGCCTTGGTTCGTAGAGCCCTTGAATCTTTATGATCCGATGGGAGCTTTCCATTTTTCAAATAGTCGATATACTTATTCCTCCAATCCCAAGTCAAACTCGTAGAATTTATCTCGGCATGACCCTCTTCTACCACAGTTCTCGATAATTGGACGATAGACCCCGGAACAATATCATTTTCTTCTATTGATGACCCCAAGTTGGCAAGTGCATCGGCCTCACTGTTTTTCTCTCGAGGCACATGATCTAGGGTCCATTCCTTGAAGCAGCGTAGGGTTACCTATAGCTTATCTAAGTATCTTTGCATCCTATCCTCTCGAACTTCGAAACTTTTGTTTACTTGGTTCACTACCAGCAGAGAATCGCACTTAGCTTCAATGACTTCTGCCCCCAAGCTTTTAGCTAGCTCGAGACCTGCAATCATGGCCTCATACTCAGCTTCATTATTAGTCAACCTAGAAGTTTTGATAGATTGTCTAATAATACTACCTGTTGGTGGAACAATGCCAAGCCCGGACCATTTCACATTCGAGGCTCCGTCCGTAAAAAGGGTCCATACCCCCAATGATGTACCCAATTTTAGCAAAAGTTCTTTCTCTACTTCAGGTACGAGGGTCGACGTAAAATTGGCCACGGAGTCAGCCAAGATTTGAGACTTGATGGCCGTTCGGGGTTGATATTCGATATCGTACCCGCCAAGTTCGACGGCCCATTTGGCCAACCGGCCCGATAGTTCTGGCTTATGCAAAACATTTCGAAGGGGATAAGTGGTCAACAGACATATGGGATGACACTGAAAATATGGCTTTAACTTTCTAGATGCACTTAGTAATGCAAGTGCTAATTTTTCTAAGTGTGATATCTAGTTTCAGCATCACCTAGAGTTCAACTTACATAATAAACAGGGAATTGCGTACCTTGTTCTTCTCGAACCAGTACCCAAAATACAGGTAAAGCTTTTCGTCTACCTTCGGAGTGTGAAGCAGAGGCGGGCTCGATAAATATCGCTTTAAATCCTCCAATGCTTGCTGGCATTCCAGGGTCCATGCGAAATCCTTTTTCTTTTTGAGCAAGGAAAATAATCTATGGCTTCGATCGATGACCTCGAAATAAATCAACCCAAGGAGGCTATTCGTCCTGTTAACCTTTGTACGACTTTCACATTATCTACGATAGTGATATCCTCGATGGCCTTGATCTTGTCAGGGTTGATTTCGATCCCTCGATTTGATACCATGAATTCGAGGAACTTGCCCGAACCGACCCCAAAGGCACATTTCTCTGGGTTAAGCTTCATGTTCTATTTCCTCAAGATTTTGAATGTTTCCTGCAAGTGAGTTAAATGGTCCTCTGCATGTAGGGACTTAACCAACATATCGTCAATGTAAACTTCCATTGATTTACCTATCTGTTCCTCGAACATTCTGTTAACTAAGCGTTGGTATGTTGCTCCAGAATTTTTTAGCCCGAAGGGCATTACATTGTAACAGTACGTTCCAAACTTAGTGATAAATGAGGTCTTTTCCTGGTCCTCCGGGTTCATCTGAATTTGATTGTACCCGGAGTAGGCGTCGAGAAAGGTTAGAATCTCATGGCCGGCCGTGGCATCGATCATGCGATCGATGTTAGTCAATAGAAAAGAGTCTTTAGGGCATGCTTTGTTTAAATCTTTATAATCTACGCACACTCTAAGTTTGTTTCCCTTTTTAGGAACTACAACTACGTTGGTTAACCATTCAGGGTATTTTACCTCCCGAATAGACCCTATTTTAATAAGTTTGGTTACCTCATCCTTTATGAATGCATGCTTCACCTCGGACTGGGGCCTCCTTTTTTGCTTTACCGGTTTGAACCTGGGGTCGAGGCTTAGCCGGTGTGTTGTTATTTCCGGTGGGATCCCTGCCATGTCTAAATGGGACCAAGCAAAACAATCAATATTATCAATAAGGAATTGAATGAGTTTTTTCTTGAGTTTGGGTTTAACCCCGTACCCAGGTATACCTTTCTCTCGGGCATGTATTCGATCAGTATGGCCTGTTCCAGTTCCTCGACCGTGGACTTGGTTGCATCGGACGCTTCAGGAACAACAAAAGTTCGAGGAGTAAGGAGATCATCTTCTTCTTCTTCGGTTACCTGCTGCTCCGACTCGGTCGAGGCTGGGGGCGGTGATTGTTAATTGGTCGTCTGCTTATCTTTGGTGCTTGACTTTTCTGAGGTCGAAGGCGCTGGTACCGGTATCACCTCCTCAACTGCAAACATTTCCTTTGCAGCGTGTTGTTCTCCGTAGACCATTTTCACACCATTCACTGTTGGGAATTTCATCATCTGATGAAGGGTTGAAGGTACTGCCCTCATGTTGTGGATCCATGACCTCCCAAGAAGTGCATTATATCTCATGTCGCCTTCGATGACATGGAATTTTGTATCTTGGATGGTCCCGGCCATGTTCACTGGTAGGATTATCTCCCCCTTCGTTGTCTCACTCGCCATGTTGAAGCCGTTTAGGACTCGAGATGCAGGTACAATTTGGTCCTGTAGGCCGAGCTACTCTGCGACCCTCGATCTGATTATGTTTGCTGAGCTACCTGGATCCACTAGAACACGTTTAACTTGAATTTTATTTAATAAGATAAAATTACCAGGGCGTCATTGTGCGGCTGAGATATGCCTTCCGCTTCCTCGTCATTGAATGATAGGATGCCCTCGGGCACGTAGTTCTGAGTCTGTTTTTCTCTGGTGATCGATATGTTGGCGCGTTTGAATATAGGCCCTTGTGGAACATCGACACCGCCAATGATCATATGAATTACGTGTTACGATTCTTCCTGCTCATTTTTTCTGTTTGCATCTCTTTCTCTGAAGTGGTTCTTAGCTCGATCACTGAGAAATTCTCGAAGATGGCCTTCGTTGAACAACCGAGCTACCTCCTCCCTCAGTTGCCTGCAGTCTTCGATTCTATGGCCATGTGTGCCATGATAGTTACACTCAAGTTTGGATTCCTTTGAGAAGGATCGATTTGTATAGGCCTGGGCCACCTGGTGTCTTTGATTCTTCCAATAGCTGACATGATTCCCGATGAATCTACACTGAAGTTATACTCCGACAATCAAGGTGCTTCCGCGGGGTCGATATGTTTATCAAAACCATTCTTACTCATGAGTCCCCGAGAGTTTTGACCTCGATCATTTCTCCGATCATTCCGAGGAGCGTTGCGCCCCGAACCGTTGTTTCTTCAATCGACATATGGCTGATATCGTTCCTTGTTTGATCTTGATTCCCTGTCTGTATCCCTCGGGGGCTTAGCTGCCAATCTATTAGGATGAACTGAACCCGAGGGATCTCCCAACTGGTCGTCCTCGACCCTGATCTTCGATTGGTAACGATTATGTACGTCTGACCACATCACAGCTGGGTACTCGATCGGATTCTGCTTTAATTGTCGTGACGCGATCGAACTCCGCTCGTTCAAACCTGCATAAAAGCCTATACTGCCTAGTCATCTGAGACCGGTGGTAATTCCATTCGCTCCATTTGAAACCGGGACACGAACTCCCTTAACATCTCATCGTTCCTCTGTCTTATCTTTGAAATGTCCGATTTCCTTGTCGCCACCTTTATGGCTCCGGCATGTGCTTTCACGAAGACATCTGCTAACATAGCAAACGAATCGATAGAGTTCGGGGGCAAGTTATGGTACCAAATCATGGCTCCTTTCGACAAAGTTTCCCCAAATTTTTCAACAATACTGATTCGATCTCATCATCATTCAAGTCGTTTCCTTTAATCCCGCAAGTGTATGAGGTAATATGTTCATTAGGGTCAGTTGTCCCATTTTATTTAGGTTTATCGGGCATGCGAAGCTTTTTAGGAATGGGCTTCGGAGCCGCACTCGAAGGGAATGGCTTTTGTATGAACTTTTTGGCATCCAAACCTTTCAAGACCGGGGGTGCCCCCGGTATTTGATCAACACGGGAGTTATAAGTCTCAACTTTCTTGTCATTATTCTCAATCTTCTTCTCCCCAGACTCGATTCTCTTGGTGAGTTCCTCGAGCATCCTCATAATTGTGGGATCAGTCCCCGAGCCATTGCCGTTTGATCTTTCCAGTATCGGCTCAGTACGTCGAGTGTTTTCTGGTTCGACTACACTTGGAGTTTTGTGCTGACTCTGAAGCTGAGCGATAGCAACCTGTTGAGCTTGTAGCATCTCGGATATTACTTGGAGGCTGACTCCCCCGTCCCCTAGACCTTGTGTTCCTTGGCCACCAAATCGGGCTTCCCTGCGTACACTTCCTCCGGGGTCCGCGCTTAAATCCGCATCCAAAGCAATGTGCGAACTAACATCGACTGGTTCTCTATTTGGCACTTCCACTGGGTTAATCGATGGTACACCAACCCCTACATTGTTGTTTTACCCATGAAATCCAAGACCCTCATCACCGTGTACGGGTGCTTTTTGCGAGTTTGACATGTTTTAACCTGAAAAAAAAATTCTTGACAAGAACAAGTGTGAAAATAACGTGTGTTATCAGAATCAGTACTGAAATAATCAGTATTATCTTTAGCTCAACGGGGGCGCCAAACTGTTTACCTCGAAAATACGAGTAACAATTAAATTTGATTTATGGTTTTAAAGATATGTGATTTAGTTCAATACTAATTAATAACTAAGAAAACTAGCGCGTAAATGAAGGAAATAAGTAGAATCAAACCAGCGTGCAAGACAATCTCGACCTCGAGCTAAGGTGGCCCTCGAGGTTGGTTAAGAACAGTAAAGCAAGAATAATTAAGTAAAGAGATTATTCTGACGAAATATGAGCCAAAAAGTAAGAGAGTATATTCTTTGCCAATGATTGATGATCTTTACAAATGAGTGGGGTCCCCTTTATATAATGGGGGAACCCTAAATAAGGTACATTTCTATTTACAGTAAAGAATCCTATTGGGACAGCTGTTTGACCGCCTAATACGGATTCGTACAAATCTATTCCGGTATTTACGCCATGATCTTGGGGACGTGGCAGGAATCTTTCTCATTCTGTTACAAACTTATAACGGCATCATCTCGGGGTCGATCATATTGGTCCCCGACGTTCCTTGAACACTTAAATCTTTGAGCCTCGTGTTCTGCCTTCGGACTCGAACTTGATCCATAGTGAGTCTATTCCTTGACGTGAATCTTCTGCTCCACGTGGTGGGCCTTCGGGTCCCACAAAATCGGGGGCACACGATTTTACCGTATACAGACTTAAATAGGAATGACCTAACCCGGCAACCCTCCAACCCAATAGTCATATATAAAATTTAAAATAATACTACAAGTTAAACCTTTAAAACACGATAATTCTATCTTTTATTTTTCTTTTCAAGATATTCATTCAAATTAATAGCATCTTTATTTTAAGTGCTCTCTTATTATACCTTTTATTGTTTTTCCTTTGTCAGAATTTCATGCATTCCAAACTAATTTTTCGTGAGGGAAGAATTCATTTTAAATATTATTTTAACTTATGTAAATAGGTATTGGGCCAGGTTAGGAAAAAATATAAAATTGACCGGTTGATCGAAACTAATTGCATTTGTTAGCCAAAAAAAGAAAAAAAAATAGAATATATATATATATATATATATATATATATATATATATATATATATATATATATATATATAATTATTTCGGTATTTTTGCGTGAGTTAGCGAATGTTTTATGATTGTTTTGTAAGAAATAAAGTTATATGACTTTGATAAAAAAAATTATAGATATATAACAATTTGTAAAATTTACCCTTATGCAACACTGAACCAACTAAACAAAGAGAAGGATGTAGATTTAATTTATATACAGTTTTAAATCAAATCCAAAATTTAAATTATATATTGTATATCCACTTTTTTTAATACAATGAATCATACGTTTTCATAAAATAATCACTTCATTGTAAATTCTCACTTACTAATTCATTTATTTCTATCTTATTTTTTGGGTCAAGAATTCATTTATTTCTATCCCCGCATAACTTATAGGGAGCGTTTGGTTAAGCTTATAAGCTGGTCAAGTTAGCTTATAAGCACTTTTCGATTTATCTACGTGTTTGGTAAAGTTAAAAATGCTTATAAGCCAAGTGCTTATAAGTCAAAAAAAAACCAAAAGCCATAAGCTGGTCACCCCCCAACATATGAATTTTTAGCTTATAGGCACTTTAAGTTTGACCAAGATTTTTACTATTTTATCCTTAAAATATTTCTTTTTAGAACAAAACTCCTACATCGATACTCACTGCCNNNNCTCTTCAAGTCTGCAATTCTCACTGACCGTTTAAGATAAGCAAATTCTCTATTCCTTTGCATATTTATATCAATGTGATTGTATATTAATCTTTGAACTATATGTAATAAATGAGGATGTATTGCTTTCTAAGTGTTGTGGTGATGAAGACAATGTTTGTTTCTCTTCAAATATTTTGTCCTATTTAGGTTTATTTTTTACTAAGAAACTTTTGTCAATTTATTAATTAATATAACTTATGATTATATGCTTATCATAAAATAAATTTATTTTATCATAAAAATTATCTTATCTAAGCACAGTTGTATTTAAAAATAAAATGACAAAAAAAATATTTTGTATCTGAATCGATGTGGAATCTAAAAATTTGAAGAAATTACGCTCTTATAATTGCAAACAATTCTAAGGTTATTTAAGTCATTTTAACAGAAAAAGAGCTTATCAGCACTTTTTTTATCAAATAGTGCAGCAACTTATTATCAATTTCGGCACTTGTACCCAAATACGTAACTGCTTATTTATTAAATCAATTTCAACACTTAAAAAGTATTTTTCGGCACCTAATGCTTATCAGCTAGTTCAAATCGGCTAATACAAACGGGCTCTTACTAAAACCAAAATGAATATAACTGTAATCATACTATTGAACTTTTCTTCTTCTCCCTTACTTAAACTAAAAAGAGAAAAAGAAAAAGAGAGCTGTATGTGATATTGCTATTTCTTTCGCAAAGCTAACACTTTTAGGAGAGATCTCATCAGCACAGCTTTACACTTTTCGGAGAGATCTCATCCTTATTACAATTTCAGATTCATTTATCCCAAATCAACTCAAATATCAAATTAGGCAGATCCAACCATGGATTTCATGAAGGTCTTCGATCAAACGGTCCGCGAAATGTAAGTTTTTTCTTTGTAATTAGATTTGCATTCTCTTTTTAGTTAATTTTTGAAATAAGATTAGTTTTAGTTTGATATGTTTTATGGGTTAAATTTTTACTGGCATTTTTGCAGAAAGAGGGAGGTGAATTTGAAAGTGTTGAAGGTCCCTGAAATCGAGCAAAAGGTAAAGTAATTAAAAGGAAAATTAAATACATTCAGTTTTTTTTGTTCATTGTGATTATTCAGTACCTGTTTCTTGATGCTGCAGATTTATGTCTGATTAATTAAGTTAAAGAACTACCTGGTTCAAGTTAAGGACTTTTGAGTGATTATTTAATTCTAATTGTATTGAGTGCTCTGGATTTTCTGAGGTAAAATTGTGTTGCATTTCGTTTCCTAGTTGTTGAGTAGAAAATTAGCGAACCGTACTGTATTGAACCATGGAATGAGTCTAAGAACGTGTAGAGAACTCTATGGGAATGAACCATGGGAATGAATCTATAAGGTAATCATTTTATTTGGCAAAATCTTCCATTCTCTAATCCATGTCCTAATTGCTGGTCAGAATTCCTTCCGCTCCACCTAGATACTCCACGTGTCCCAATTTACGCGATACTCTTTCCTTTTTAGTTTGTCCTCAAGAGAATGACACCTTTCTATATTCCGAAACAATTTGATTTTGAACTTCCGATTTTACTAATGAGATGATTTATAGCCACCGAAATGTCTATGGCTTTTAGACAACAAGTTTCGAAAGTATTTCTTTATTTCTTGAACTCTATGCCAAGGCAAACAACCTCACATAAATTGGGACTTGGGCCGGTTTAAATGAAGTCTAGTAAGCTAATGTCTTTATGAAAGCATCATTCATGAAAAATTGAGACGCATGAAGGTATATAATGGTTTTTCAGATGTCAAACTTGGCTGTGCACTTTGGCATACATTTTAACTTTGCATAGCTCAGGATTTTTATTTGTTTAGGCATAGGCTGGTGGTTATTCTTTTTTGAAGGTTAGGCTTATCATATAGAAAGAGGTGCATAGAAAGTAGATTGGATATTAGGACTATCTTTTATTCTTTTACTTCTATCAGTTTGAATGATGATGTGATATATTTCAACATGGAACTAGGTATTGGATGCTACGGATGATGAGCCTTGGGGCCCTCATGGTACTGCTCTGGCTGAGATAGCACAGGCTACAAAAAAATTGTACGGCTTAGCCATTATATTATCCGGATTCAATTGAATAATTCTTTGTTTCTCTTTTCATCAGCTGGCTGATCTATTGAGGTATTTTGCAGCTCCGAGAGTCAGATGGTCATGAATGTGCTCTGGACAAGATTAACTGAAACCGGAAAGAACTGGCGTTTTGTTTATAAGGTAGGAATTTTTTTTAATGGCATCAACTTGCGTAGCTAAGAGAGTTAAAAACTTTAGTACTAATAAAATATAGTAAGACCAAAAGGAGAGCAAAGACTTAAGCTTCTGATCGTCAACTTTGTTGTCTCTTTTGAGTTTCTATTCTATAACTTTTCAAATAATCTCTTATTTAAATAGTTATGGATTAATGTTTGTACCAGTCGTTGGCTGTTATAGAGTACTTGGTGGCACACGGATCTGAACGTGCAGTTGATGACATCATAGAACATACATATCAGATCTCTGTACGTATTCTCATGTTATTTCATCAAATTTCTTATTTTCTTTTGCCAGTACCAAAACATACAGCTTTTTCCTAGTCTGACCGAACCAAGTATGGTCCTTTACCTTCTCCCTTTATGTCTTATATATCTATTGTTTCAATTATTCTACTCAAGTCTCTCACGAGTTTCGAGTATGTTGAGCCAAGTGGGAAGGATCTGGGCATTAATGTGAGGAAAAAGGCGGAAAATATTGTGGCACTATTAAATAACAAAGAGAAGATACAAGAGGTTAGGAATAAAGCTGCTGCAAACCGTGACAAGTAAGTATATGATTTAAGGTCTGATTTTACTTTTGATTACTCAAGAGTTCCTAGAAACTTCAGTTGCATAATTGCATGCTGATGATATTAGATGTCACCTTTTAGGTACGTTGGAGTATCATCTTCTGGAGTGTCATATAAGTCAAACTCTGCCTCTTTCAGTAGCAGCAGCGGCAGCTTTCGGAGTAATGAGCGATATGGAGGTTTTGGAAGTAAAAGCGATGGCGATTCATTTAAGGATAGTTACAGTGAAAAGGATCGATATGATGAAGAAAAGATTGATCAAAGTACTTATAAGTCAAAGAAGGGATCTTCTCGTTATGGCAGGTCTGTGCACCCTGCTTCTATATTTATTTATTTATTTTTCTTAGATAAGTATAGCTAACTACCTTTTATTCTGCACTGCCTTTATCCCATTTAGCTGTTTAATCTTGGGGTTTTTTGCATGAAAAGGACTCATCTTTGTGGTTTGTGGCCTAGGGTAGTTCATGCTTTCACATAGCTGCTGAACCTGTTATCTGGTGATGCATAACCATTCAAGTGCATACTCTTTCAAAGCTTATTCCAGAAGAATGGAACATATATTAGCAGCAAACATGGAAAAAACTAAATTGTCGTTGGTTCATGAGACTAAGGGTCTAGTTATTATCTTCCCAGATGTTCATGTTGTTGCTACTACAAACTGGTGATGCATGACCATTCATGTTTTTTCAGTAGGTTGCTCCATGGTCTATGCCATTCTTGCTTTTGGCTCTCAAATTGTTTTTGGCCTGTCCCTCATACTTTAAGCTGCTATATAGAGTTTGTTTGAACTTTAGCTTCCCTCTTTATTTAAATCATAGATTAAATTTTGCACTGACATTGACTTTAGTTCAAATAAGCTGTTTCTCTGGGAATGGCAGTTTTCTTCCATGTTTTAATTCGTGTCTCTTTTTGGTTAACATTAATGACATCTGCAGCAAAGTTCAGGATACTGTTTCTGCTAGTGGATCAAAGACGATGAAGAAGATAGGTGAGCCTAAAAAGTCTTCTTCACAGAGCTCAACTGTACCATCAAGCAATTACGAGGAAGATTTTGACGATTTTGATCCTCGGGGGACTTCGAGTGCTAGTAAGTATTTGTTGAACTTTCGGAGAGGGCAATCTGCAGTCTTCTATTTTGTGTTTTATAGGAGGCCCTCATTATGCACAGTTCCCTATAACATGTTTTGTTTACAAAGGTTCTGTCACTTTACAGCTTTGATGGTTTGGGCAAAAGAACTTCTATAACTTTTTTGCATGTGCACGGGAGGGTATTCAACAAATTAGAGAACTCTATTAAAGGTAGCAGCATAAGTTGTGTGTTACATCAAAACCTATGTTCTCTTTGAGTCTGGTAAAAATTTATAGGTGTCCTGGTTGAACCAAAAAATGCTAGAGGTCAAACAAAGTTTTATTATCTGGCTGTCCTATTGTGTTGGAGACAATCATTAAGGAACTAGGGCATATTAACATTAACAATGGACAAAGAAAACAACAAATTATTGATGGGGACTTGATTTCCTCTCCATGTACTTCTGAAGTACATTCTTAATACATCATTAAATGAATATCTTACCTTATTAAAAACAAAACAAAAGCAAATTATTACTCAATCTTTAAGACATCTATTTGATAGAGAAGACATCTATCTTTAAATTAAATTATTGTGTAGAAGTGCACCAGACCTTTTAGATGTGGCAAAGTTAAAAAGTTGTCATAAATCTCTTGGTGGGGGATGGGATAGGGGTAATAACAAAATTGAAATGAGAGCACATATGCGTGTTGGGAATGAAACCATTGAGGTCCTAATCTCATGTTGACTGCAACTTACTGCTTGATTTGCTATTTCTCGTTTCGAAATTTACTATAACTTATTTTGGCTGTCAAACAGAGCCTTCTACAGGAAATTCTAACCAAGTAGATCTATTTGGGCAAAATTTGATCGGTGACCTCTTGGATGCACCGACGCCTGCTCCAGCTGCTACGTCTACTGTGAACACTGATCCATCAGAGGTTGATTTATTTGCTGATGCCACTTTTGTATCAGCAAAACCACAGATTCCGGGTGTAGCTTCCCAAACTCCAGTATGAATCCCTCCATCACCCTGTTTAAACTCTTGCTCTTAATATTGGTTGGTTCGTTACAAAGTAGCCATTTGTCTTTTCTGCAGAAGGGTGCGGATCTGTTTGCCTCCCAGCCTGCCCCTTCAGCTACAGCTTCAACAATAGATTTTTTCGCTGCACCAGATCCTGTTGTACAGTCTAATAACGGATTTTCAAAACCACAGATTATGGGTGTAACTTCCCAAACTCCAGTATGAATTCCTCCATCACCCTGTTAAAATCTTGCTCTTAATATTGCTTAGTTTGTTACAAAGTAACCATTTGTTTTTTCTGCAGGGTGTGGATCTGTTTGCCTCCCAGCCTGCCCCTTCAGCTGCAGCTTCAACAATAGATTTTTTCGCTGCAGCAGATCCTGTTGTACAATCTGATAACAGATATTCAAAACTAGACCAGATGAACATTAACACTGTTGATCCATTTGCTTCAGTTCCACTAAATACTTTTGGTAACTCTGATCCTTTTGGTGCATTTGTTTCTCAACCTGTATCAGTGCCCGGTGAAAATGCTAGCAATGGTGGGAGTCATGATGCTCATGACAAATTAAGCAAATCGACTGTTGAAGCTAAAACACCGCCAAAGAAGGATACATTTCAAGTCAGGTCTGGAATATGGGCTGATTCACTGAGCCGTGGGCTGATTGATCTGAATATAACTGCACGTAAGTTCTGAGTGCTGGATATCATCACTTACATTTTTGTTTAATTTTGAAAATCATGTTGCTATTCGTATTTAGTGGCATGTAGTCATGTACTGCTTTTTCATCAAGGGTCGATTTTTGAGGTGTTGTGCATTAAGTTGAAATGACTCTTACAGTTAATGGATATTCTTTAACTTCTGAAAACTACATTTAGAAAAAGACTGCCTCCTGGTTGTCCTATTTGATTTTTAGATGACATTGGTGCGACTTTCGGAGACCTGGTGGGCGTACTCAGATTAGCGAACTCTTTCTTTTTTCGATTCATTGATTGGATACTCACCAATGTCAACTACAAGGACAGCTTAATAGCAGCAATATGGAGCAGTCCTTTTTTTGTGTTTTCCCCAGCTCACTTGTTGCCCAAAAGATGGTCGGAAGGGTCACTACTGAGCAGAGACCCTTATCGACTACATGAATTGTGCCGATTGCTCCCAATATTTTGATGGTTTGACCATACTTGTGCACATGTTGAAAAGACGTAACAACTTGAATGACAAAATATACTAATAAGTGGTATACTGAAGCTTTTTGTCTTGCTCGACTTAACTTTTCTGGTTACCTGATGGTATATACCTTTTGAACTTACTCATTTCCCCCCCTAACTTGCAGCCAAAAAGGTCAACCTTGCAGATGTTGGCATCGTAGGAGGATTGACGGATGGATCAGATGAGAAAGAAAAAGGACCTACTACTTTCTACACTAGCAGAGCAATGGGTCAAGGAATCGGGCATGGCAGATCTGGTTTCCCATCAGCAGCAACAGCTGGAGATGACATATTTTCAAGTCTTAACACACAAAACTATCAGTTTGGCGGCTTTCAGAAGTGAATAATTGTCTTACTGCTCCTTGCAACATATATTAATTCGCCTATTTTCACTCAAGATATTCATTTGTGAGCTTGACGAATGGAGACCAACAGCGTGATTGTGTACATTAGGGAAGTAGCCAGATATTGGGTGGTCCACTATTTGAAGTATGATACAACTTTTACGCCAATCGTCTCTTGCTTTGGTGTTTTCTACTCTGAGGAGCTTCCTTGTATCCTATTTTCAAAAACATATTTAAGGTCTTTGTCATATACATCAATAAAAAGAACTCAATATCTTAGGTAGCTGATTGCTATTTTGGTATGTGGTTTTGCACACTAGCTGAACCTGTAAGTCAGTTTGATAGTCATGGCTATGTATTCAGATATTCATTGCTTCTTGCATTAATGTTTCTATATGGAGCGGCATCTTGTTTGACTGCCTTCATTATATCTTTCACAGTTTTCACAGTTTTTGAGAGAACTATGATTCAGAACTGGAGATGAAACCTATAAATCAGAATTGTTTTCGACATCAAAGTGATTGAAAACGTTTGTGATTAATGATATTTTCTTCAAGATTCAAAGTGTGTGGACTTGCTAACGAAGGGAAACGATAGCAGCAATTGCTGAAGACTCATATTCTAAACCTCACCAGTAACGGAAACGCTGTAACTAGTGAGCAAATCAAATTTTGCATTGTGGCCGCCAAACCGCTTATTTATGGTACAACAGTACAAGGGCAAGTTTTATGTTCTTTTCCATCTTTTCAGAGTCTAAAGATACTATGTAAGTCCTGCATGAACTTCCTGATTAGAAATCTAGTTTCCCCCTAAGAATGGCTTCGGCTTTTCTAGCCTGCTTCACTGGTCCAATGATGAAAACCTGCACCAAAGCAATCCTAGGTGAGACAAGTAAACAACTGCACTTGGAACTTGAAGACCTTCGCTTACGCCAAAATATCCATAAAACAACATATAAATTGAACAGCTCTAAAGTAATTCAACATTTTTTTTACAGCTTTAATGTGGAAAAACTCGAAACTGTTTGCAATTTTGCATCCAAGATCATTAAATCATGAAAACAGGCAACCAACCACCTGAGGATCTCAAAAGGTACACAGTAAACTTGGTAAACAGCTTCACCCATGGTGGTTGAGCTAGTTACCAGATTTAGGTTAAAGCTGCATGGTCTTGTTTATGGTAACCCCGGGAAACTTTAGCAGCAGATCAGCATTGTAATTAATTCTTTTCTTGGAACTCTTAGAAGTTAAAAAGAAGAAATAACATATTTATGGATGTAAACACTTTTGGTGCAAGGAAAATTTCAAGAGGTATAATGGCATTCAATCTTTGACAATATAGCACTAACCTTATCAGCAGGTCCTTTAGCACCTCCTATGAATATTTCAGCACTGCAAAAGAAAAGATTTTCAAAGTGAAAAAACGTTGATTACTTCATTACTAGTAAACCTACACATAAATCCCGGCAGAGACAAAAAATACTAGCTGGTTTCTTCCAATCTGGCTAAGCTGTGGTGGGCAAAGTTACCCGATACCTGTGCTAGTGGGAGGTGGCAGGTAACCTGTGGGTGCGCACACAAGGTGGCCCGGAAACCACCGTCATGAAAATAGATAAACCTACACATTTTCATTTTCCGAACTCTACTAACTGCTGTACATTGAGAGTCAGATTGCAAAACCAAAATATTCTTGGACAGGTACACTAACCTTTCAAAAAATTAGTTTCTGGTGACCAATTTTCCTTTGAAATACTATTTTTCTCTTGTTTCCTCTTCTTACAAAACAATATTTTTCCCACAAGGATAGAGAATGACTAAAGCTGTCAAAGCACAATTATAAATGTTCTGACCTCAGGTATTATTGACTTAAAATATTATCATACCAAGCTCATCAACTGGGTTAAAGGGGCTAGGGTCCAGCACACGTGATAAGATATTAGACATAATCAATAGATACACAGAGCTACAATCAACTCAGTCCATCATTTTAATTAAACTAAGCTCAGGTAACAGTTGGGCAATATGTTGTTTGACATGCTCATTCTCTCTTACTCTCTCTTTTACATTCTCTCTATGCAAGATGCATTTGTTCTATAGTTCAACGATGGGATATAAAATAAAAGAGGAAATTAGTACATTGGAACAGATGGGATCATCATCTTATCCGTGCTCTTTAAGCCCAAAAGTTGAACATTTAAATAACATTCGTGAAATTGAAAGTGAGTTTTTATCCTCACACATATGGACACATTAACCAATGAAGCAAAGAAACATACTTGCATGACTCCTTTATCGACAATATAGAAGCTCCCCTTCTGCCAATAACACGTCCCATTTTCCCCGAGGGAACATCAATAACAGACAAGACTTCTTCCTCAGGCATACTTCCATCAGCAGCAATATTTTCTGCAATCACAACCCACCTAATATTAGTTCTTCTGCTCTAAAAGGTACAAACATAAGAATTTCATCTGGGACGTGCTTTCTTCAGTCTGAGTTCTACACCCCAGCAGTAACATATTTGGATGTATGTCTATGTTGATCATATAAAACAAACATCTGCATGGTTCAAGAACTGAATAACTACATAGTTCATTGCTTTATCAAGTGAAATTTCTTGACAACCATCAATAGAAGGTTTCACCAATTTAACCTCCTTATCTCAGGTCTAGATAATTTTAGAAGTCATGCTTCTTAAAAAGGTACTACTTACAAAATTTCTGTCCTTGTGGAACCCATGAAACTTCTATCAGCATGCTTATAACTGCCTATATGCTTCAATCAATCAACTCGGCCTCAGTTCCAAATTAGTTGAGGTCGTCCATATAAATCCTTCATATACATTCCACTCTATTCAGATCCACTTCAGTTCAATACTAAATAATTTATCTTTTAAGGCAAACTAGGGTTTCTCTAGCGGTTCTCTAAATCTCACATTTACTCGTATAAGCATATGCTTAAAAGATTACAATCATTTCTAAGAGATAGACCACAAATGCTTTTTATATATACAGCAAGCTTAGGGTTGAACCATGTAACTAAGAGAAATCCTTTCCACCTTTTTTAATTTGATCTTAGCATAATGAAAAGGTACTACAGAAAATGAAAGAACATAGGTCACATAGCCAAGGATATTCTTGTATTGCCAAAAAATAAAACCATTCAAATATATATGTACAAATTCAGATTTAAGAGTCAAACAAAACCAGTCAATACTGAGAGAGAGAGGGAAGAAATAACCTGGAATTGGAGGTAGAGGTGGCCAGTCTGCAAAATCATTGTCATTGATGCAGAAACAGCGACAATAGAGGGCACCACGCACAGCTAGGCGCCATAAGGACTTGTCATTCAACTTTTGCACCATCTTATGATATATAAAAAGAAGAAATCGAACATCATCTGCCGCGGCACGGATCATCTGTTCAGACAATGGTCTATATGTCCAATATTTAGGGTCCTGGAAATGTGAAAGACACAATTAACCAGAGAAATTTTAAGTAGATTTAGTGACTGAAAACTGCACATATATCTATATTTTCAAGTACAAAAAGAGACATGAAAATAGTATAATAATTTCACTTCTGTTAGTCTATCTGCTAGTTTTAGATGCAAAACAGGCTTAGACAAAGAATTCATCAGCTGCACGATCTCGCTGTTGACCTTCTAGTAATTTATCTGACTCATCAGAATTTTTCGCACGTGCTACTATTTAACACTTACAGAATGCCACTGGATGAAATGAGAAATACATAGTTAAGGCAAAAGATAGCTTTCCTAGAGTAATAAAGGCAATTCACCCAACATGAGAAAGATTCTTCCATCTTTTAGCTATAGAAACTTCGGCCAGGAAAGAGAGATTACAAAACAGAAGAAAACATAGAACCTCTTGCTTCTCTCGTGGCTAGGACCTTTGGCACAAATAGCAAAATCTTACTACTCAGCGTGTGAAAGGACACATCTAACGTTATTTTCTTAGGCAAGAAGATAAATAGAGACAAACATGTGCTGTTTATTTCCTTCCCTTCAAATTTAGTAGTTGGCTCTCCAAATTGAGGTGCAAAATTTTGACAAAATCCGCACCTTGTCTTCCCCTTAAAAGGCAGAAAGTACACATATTAAGGTCTCTAACTATGTTAAATGCATCCATCATTTTCTTCGACATACCCTCTGTTGAACGGGTGTGATTTCTTAATGGGAACTTCATGCAAATTCTTCAAAATACACTAAAAATTAGCAAAAAACTGCACGTACCCATACCAGATAATTATGCACACCCCATATTAAATACATACCCGTAAATAAATCCATGTAACATAGGTCTCTAATATACATGTAGCTACATAAGGAAACAATTTAATCCATGAAGAGAAACAACAAAATGGAAGCAATGAACTTGTTCAAAGCAGGAAACAGCCTTTCTTTGCTGTGTGCAAGCAAAATTTTAACTCACCTGTCTTAGAAGAACTCTGACTTCTTCTTTCTCATCATAAGATATTCCTGCCCAAAACAAGCAAGAAGATGTTTAGTTCCCACAAATTCCAAATCTGCATCTGCTCAAAACTTACACCCTAGTAGAGAAGTTCAAGATACAAACACAAGAGACAATTGGTTTAGTAGGGCACAGAAAGACTTTACGCATATACTGTTATTCTTTGGCAAAACAACTAACTTTATCTCATGAAAAAAGTTTGATGTGTATAATTTTGTGAAGAAAAGGAGAAAACAATAAGAATCTGCTTTTCTGAAGTTTCAGTTATCCTAAAGAAGATAGTTGAATTTATCCGCTTTACAAGACAGAAGTAATACTCCTTTTCTATCTACACAGAGACCCTTCATCAAAACCACTGCAAGGCTGATCTATCCAAGGACCTTAAAATCTAAGCTCCTTCTAGTCAGATACATACTTCCTCCACTAAATACCGCGTCCAAACTCAAACTGTTCCTACCCTTACAGGTGCTTTAGGGTGTGTATGAGGAACACAAAAAAGGAAGAGTATTCCAGCCATCCAGGACAGAAATTAAATTAGAAACAGCATTTTTAAAGTTGTCACAAGGGCCAAAAAATCCCTTTCCTCGATACTTTTCACAAAGCTCTTGAACTTTACATTAACTCATCTATGCTTTTTTAGAAAGTTGTTCATGATAAACGGCAGTATTCCTTATCATAACAAAAAATGGTTCCTGGCAGTATTTTTTTTCTTTCTGACGTCGTAAAGGATATATTGATAGAAAAAAAAAATCTAGCACTAACATGGTGCTAGTACATCAACATAGTCAGAACCCTTCTATACAAAAACAAAAAGAAAGAGTTCTGTATGTACAATTCCTATCCCTGTAGTGAGCCGATGAGATCTACCAAGCTATTTTCATCTTTGACATCCTGAATATTACACCAAAAAGTCGAGCCAAAACCATCTAAACTAGTTGCTGGAAGTTATTTGAGACACTTATTCTTATTTTAATCAGTAACAAAGACTCTTTTGATCAATCAAGATGAGGAATTACATTTCGACCAAAATTGGATAAAAAGAAATGAGTTCCCTTTTCTACAGCTCTTCCTGTTTGAGTAAAATTGCAGCCTAATACACAAAAAGTGAGAATTTATATAAAACATGCATTATGACAGAGCCAAAATAAAAATCTATTCCAGATAATCCACAACTAAGACAACTATCAGATAATTAGTTATGATCTTATTAATGATTTAAAACTAGTTATGCCTTCCATCAGCCCTGCTTCCCTAAGCCAAAAGAACATAGAACACACATTCACAGCTTAAAATATGACCTCCATCAAGTTTTCTCCTCCCCCTCCTGAAAGATATATTCACTCCACTGACGAAGAAATAAGAAGAGTTGGAGAAAAAAATTTAGTATGAGTTGGTTAGAAAGAAAAAAGAAAAGGAAAAATGTCTTAGTCTACATAGCAAGGAAAAGATCCCATTGTCTAGATAAGAATGCAGAAAATGACTGTGAATAAAACAGATATGCCTACTCTTGTAAGCAGGTTGATGCAAATGAAAGTGGACAAAATTCTTGACGGCTCAACAAACACAAAGAGCTGGAATGCTAGAGATCAGGGACAAAATGTAAAGGTCATAAAGCTCGTAGGTGACAGTAATTTGAACGAGGAGCAGAGAAAGTAAAATGTTCAAAACTGCAAAAAGATGAAATGGAAGAGTCCAAAGATCACTGAATCCACCAAAAAAAACTTAATAAGCAATAAAAGCCACACAACAAAGTATTAAGGGATGCCAAACAACTTGAGTACAAGCTCCAGTTGATGAACTCATTAGTTTCAAGCTAATTGCATTTTTTAGAAGACAAAGGTAATTGCGAGAATTTTAGTTCTGCTAATAATGTTATTATTTACCCCTTGGCACTAGTTATATAATTTTACAGAAAAATGCATTCAAAATACATGATAGGTTCCATTAGATGATAGGTTTCCTTCATCCTTGCTTACAAGCTCATATCTAAGTAGCAGGATCCACAGAACAGGTTGCAAAATCCAAGGCACACATAAGCAAGTAAAAATTTCAAAACACAAGATAGATCAATACCACAATAACGTGGGTCAGCAAGTAGACCGACAAATGATATGTAGTCATCTGGGACCCGTGCACGCCCTTCTTGTTCACTGATCAAAGAATATGCAATCTGCTTGAGGAGAGAGTATAAACATTATAATCCAAGTGCATCAAACTGGTCATAACCATACTACTCTCTATTATCACTTCCAGGCAAATAAACCCTAGTTAAAGTCAGTGTAACATATTAATCAGTGTCAAATTATAAAAAGAACGGACATGCAAACGAACATATTCTGGGAAAATAAAAACGGAAAGATAGAGAACAACTGATGGAAGATGTGACTCATTTAATTGACAGTAATGTTTTCCGAATCAGTCCATTCAATCCACGGAATGTGCAATCACAATTATTAACATCACACCACCTACCAGTTGGGAAGAAGAAACTACCTTGAACAATCTGAAGCATGAACATTCACAGTCAGAAGAGGTTGAGGAGAGAAAACTAAATGAAGGAGAAGGACCCAAGTGGAGAATAGGAACAAACCAAATATAATTGAATGGACCGAAAACCCTAGAGTTTTACTTTTACCCTTCACAATACTTGGCAGTAAGACAATAACACAAATTAAAAAGGCCCTCACAGAACCCGGTATCATTAGTTGGTTTGTCAAATTTACGGATTCATCCATCCCAAATTACGTGACCTACTGTCGTTTAGTCCGCCCAATTGCTTGACCACTTTTTTGTTTATGTCCGATATTCAAACTACATAAACGACCAACACTAATATTAAATCTAGTTTTGTCTTTCAACAAACAGGGCCATCTATACACATCTTAACTATAATTTATAACACATACTAGTGAATACTAATAATTGTATTAACTCCAGTTCTAATATGACATTCTTTCCAAAAACTGTTTCCAGTTTCACACATTTCAACTATTAATACAACATCTTAAAGTAAAGGCACCTAATAGTCCATCAAACTCAGGTCTCAGTATTCTAGTTTTCAGACTAGTCAAACTGGATGGTGCTTGGTGGAAAATCAAGTACGCTGAGACAACTTCAAGTGAGAATGCTTGCCTGTGTATCCACAACATTGTGCAACTTTATGCCAAACTGAAAATATAATGCCTGAGAGAAGAATGGACAAGTAAATTAGACATGCAACGGCACTTCATATATACAACAATTTGAAAAAGAGAAGAAATCAATAAGAGACCTCACTATCTCGTTTGCAATCATGAATAACTTTTGTGATGTAACTAGACTCAAGTGCAGGCTTACAGGCTTCAATCACAGTCTGTCCACCTTGAATAGCGTCAACCAAATATATTGCATCAGGAAAGGCAAGCTGCACAAACAAAATTTTATCAACGGGAAGCTTTTTTTTTTTGGTCGGATAAGTGTTATCAACTGAAAGCATTATGACACAAGTTATGCTGCAAGAAGCAACGCTGGTTTGATCTCAAATAAACTAGAAGAAACAAGATGACAAACGTACTAGCAAATCTGAATATATCACAGCCTTAGAAGCCCTTTGTGGATAGACTTAAGCTTCCAATCCACTCGAGAAGAAAAGAGAAATTTAACATCAGGGTTTAGAGGCCAACTATTTGAGATTCAATGTTTTGATGCCAAGGATACAAGCACAGGGAATTAGATTTAGCACTAGGCACATTTAAAGTTACACTTGATAATTCCCAAAGTACACTCTAACCCCAATCTTAATGACCCAATTTGACTAATATGAAGATTTGGAAAGAAAGTTTTTATATTTTAGCATGCTACAGTCAGTTAGAGGTATGTCTAAAAACAATGGCTTTGAGTTCGTATGAAAGTCTGGTACTATGTTGAGAAGATACCACATCAGCACTAGAAAATACACAGTATTGCACACCTGACCAATAAAAAATGGTATTACCGTACATTAATTTGAATTCTTGGAGACAAATTTAGAGGGGTCAAAGTCAATTGAAACACACCAAAAAGCAGCGGAAGTTAGCTGCATTTGGAACGGTTGGAACGTATATAAAAACATGAAAGTAAACAGTGGGAGTGCACAGAGTACAAAAAAAGCAAGAGAAAAAGCAAGACAGTAATAATAGCAGAAAAGGATATGATCATATCATTCCTTTTTCAAAAACTACATGCTGCCACCACATCGCAAGTTTTGAAGTTTAGAATAAGGAAGCCTAAAAAGAAAGTCAGGCTGATGCAAAACTGGCTACATAAATGCTTAATTGCATCAAATACACTTTTTAAGTCATGTAGGTACTCTAACCCCAGCACTCCACACTCACCACACTCCTGTAAGTTGAGGATTTACTTCTGAAAACATTCATATCCCTCTTTTCTTCGTTCACTAAAAACTTCCTCCTCGAACCTGCTTTTTTCACAATTTTCAACGTAGCAAGATTTTTTGAAATGGAAAGCCTAAACGGTTGGAACGTATATAAAAACATGAAAGTAAACATTGGAGTGCACAGAGTACAAAAAAAGCAAGAGAAAAAGCAAGGACAGTAATAATAGCAGAAAAGGATATGATCATATCATTCCTTTTTCAAAAAGTACATGCTGCCACCACATCGCAAGTTTTGAAATTTAGAATAAGGAAGCCTAAAAAGAAAGTCAGGCTGATGCAAAACTGGCTACATAAATGCTTAATTGCATCAAATACACTTTTTAAGTCATGTAGGTACTCTAACCCCAGCACTCCACACTCACCACACTCCTGTAAGTTGAGGATTTACTTCTGAAAACATTCATATCCCTCTTTTCTTCGTTCACTAAAAACTTCCTCCTCGAACCTGCTTTTTTCACAATTTTCAACGTAGCAAGATTTTTTGAAATGGAAAGCCTAAAGGGATTCCGGCTAATGCACATTTGACTATATAAAAGCTTTATCATATCAAATACACTTTTTAAGGCATGCAAGTTCTCTAACCCCAACACTCACCACATCACCCCATTCCTCAAAGTTGAGGATTGACTTCTAAAAGTTAGTGCTCTCCCTCTCTTGTTCCTTCACTAAAAAGTTCCTCCATGATCTCTCTTCTGTCACATTTTTCAACTGCTTACTCTTCAGTCCACCATCGGCTCTTCCTTCAGTGCTGGTAAAAGGACTGAGAAAAAGAAACAAAGAAGATCCAATGAAACTAGCTGTGATATCTCAATGTTGAACATGCCAGGGATGTCTATTCTCATATTTGTCTTCCATTTCATCCGTCTCCTCCTTCCTTCTCTAATAAACATAAGAGACTTTCCCTACGCTGCTCACAAGACTATTAGTGTTAGTCTTATATTCTATTATTGTTAGATCTCTATTACTACATGTTGTTCCTTCCGCTTTGGTTTTTATTATCTTATTGTTGTTATTGCTTGTTGCTACTGCTTTCTTTTCATCTTTCCTTGAGTTGGGAGTCTATCAGAAACAACCTCCCAACCTTCAAGGTAACGGTAAGGTATGCGTACACACTACCCTCCCCAGACCCCACTTGTGGGATTATACTGGGTTTATTGTTGTTGTTGCTCACAGTGAAAACGTTAATTGCATTGCCCGTGTGTATCGTGACATCTTAGACCACCATCAGAGAATGTAAGAGGCTCTCCAATGTCACATGCCATTTTTCTTCTACCACTAAAACCATTGCAAATACTCCATTGGTCGATTGGGACATCTGAGCCTACCGCTGACTTTTAGTACAAAAAAAATGCATTTGGAGAATATAAAATAAAACATGTACCTCGTATAAAGACAAGAAACTATAACCTTTAGCCTAAAACCCTGATTTGATCTGGGGAGTACAGGATATGGGCATGGAAAAAGTAAATATTTTCCAGGAGAACCATCTTAGTTATGCCCTAGTTCATCTTGTTGCTAATATAGAGCATTCAAAAGATACTTCTCCAAAAGAAGCGCCAATAATCATTTCCTTCCAAACTAGGATTACCACACTGAGTGAAACAAAAATTTGACCAAAATACATCAAGTCTGAACTGTACATTTACTAATTACCAACCAAAGGTGCACAATACACTTACAAGCTCATAACTTCAAAGGCTTACCTGTGTCCATAAAATGTATGAACATCAAATTGCATTAGGCTTTTCATAAATCTAGAGCTGTATGGATGACTACTTTTTCAATAACCACAAAATATTGCACTATTGCAGGCCATGTAATTTCATAAAACGAGAAATCTAATTAGCAATTTTAAGGCTGCATGACATGATGCACATTCAGATTTTGGATATTACCTGCATGATACAAAGAGTCCCATGGCGACAAAGATCAACACCCTCACAATCAAAACCAATAACCAGTTGCGACTCAGGAGAAGGCTCCAAGAATTCAACAGGTAGTTGAGATGGATTAGTGACAACATGGATTGGAACTGAAGAAAAATTTGCCTCGTCCCCTTCGATTTTGTCACCTACGAAAACCAACATCATAGAACCTTGAGTTTACATTCACATCCTCCTTTATCTTTCCTTTTCGTTATGACAAAATTTTAGGTCAAATTACAAAATGCCGTAGTTAGTTATGAAGCAAAGAGCAACATTCGTGGGTTAGTATGTCTATACAAACAAGAACACATAAAAATAGGAAGTCCAATGGTTAAACTAAGTGCTGAGTCTCATAGGAACATTGATTGCAACTATTCTTTTATGCAACTAATTGACCTAAATGCCTATTAACAGGATATAAATGCAAACAACAAGAAAGTCATAAACATGAAAAATTTAGAACTTCGGTGTACGTCTGATTGATGCAAAACCTTCAAGATTAATGCAACAAGCAAATTTGCACATACAAGGTACCCCACCCCCACCCCCCCAACCACCACCACCACCACCAAGAAAGCATGAACGTTATAACCCCATTTCATTAAAATGGAGAATTGTAACGCACCGCATAATAAAAACCCAAGAAAATCCACAACAGAAAAGGGGAAAAAAAAGAAGAGTTTTGATCTGTAAAATCAGGAAATGAAAGATTAAAAGGGGGGAAAACAGCAAACCAGGGTCAGGAGGCAAAGGAATGTGTGTTTGTTGAGAAGACGCCATGTGATCGGACCATCCAAAGCAGATCGGGGCAAGTTTCAGAGGGAAATACTCATTTCTGAGTTTTATGTAATGTAACGTTCACTATTTATTAGAACCGTACTTGGAATCTTGAAAGAAGATTGTCTCGGTAAGAATCTGGTTAGAATTTGGAAAATATTGGATGGTGCTTACCCATGTGCCAATCACGTGACTCTTTCCTCTTGTTCTTGGGTTTTTTTTTGGGGTCTTTTAGGGGGAAAGGGGTTAAATATGAAGAAAATATTGTTATGGATATTGTTTTCCTAATTCAAACATCTTTTCATAATAATATTCACTCTTACTATTCATTCTCTATGATACACATAATCAATCACCACTTTTTTTTTGTAATCGCATTATTACTAAATGGTTACTCTTTTTATTTTTGAGCAAACAAGAATATTTATATTAATATTACATAGTGTTTAAGACATTACAGATATAACCCATGTCGCTTAGGACACATTGGTTACCTAGGCTTGCTAGTATATTACAAGCATCATTTGGTAAATACTTGACAAAAATACATTGTTCCTTTTGGTCCTTCATTATAAAAGATTCAACAGAAAATGGAGGTTGTGCATAATATTTCTTCATCATTGTTTGTGCATCAGTCTCCTTTGCTAGGTGGTGTGCCACTTTATTCCCTTGCCGGAGACGTGTCGGAGGGCCAATTTTTTTTCCTGGTTTATTAACAACTTGCATGCATTGATAATATCGTCATACAGTCTATTGCCTTGATATATATATATATAGGATTACCTCGGTGGAGTTTGTTTCAATTTCCAAAGAAAACAGTTTCCATTCTTGTGCTGTTTGAAGACCCTCAAGAAGAGCCTAGAGTTCAGCTTCTAGTGAACCGTTTGTATGAGTAAATTTTGTAAAACCTACCATCCAGTTCCCGCTTGTGTTTCTGAATACACCTCCCAAGCCACTCTTTGATTGTTATTTTGTAGCTTGCATCTACATTTAATTTATACCAGCCCTCGAAGGTTTGTGCCATTTTATATTGATAGTTATTTTCTTCGTAGGGCTGTGACAACTTCCAGTTAGAAGATTGTATTCTATTAATCTTTGCTTGATGTAGTCGATGTTAATAGGGTTGTCAGTGTTGTTTTGGTTATTATTATTTCTATTCAACCAAATATTCCAACGTGCAAAGGGGAAAAAAAGATTTCCAGTTAATATTATTATCTTTAAGGTTGTGATCAAAATTTTTTACTTGCATAAGCCAGTGATTGTCCGTTGGTTAATAAAAATTTGACCATCCCAAACTACCCAAAAAAAAATTAATGGTTTTACATTTGATGAAAATATGGGTGATGGACTCTTCTTCCCTTTTACAAATAGGGCATATGGGGTCTATGTTAATACCTATATGTGATATGTAAGCTCTACATGGCAGTCTATTTTGTAGGCATTGCCACAAGAAGAACTTGATTTTGTTTGGACAATTTAATTTTCAAAGCCATTTGAACTCCAATTGATGTGCTTTAGGTGGTTCAATAAGATCATAGCAGGATTTTGTGGTAATAGTACCTTTTGTGGTGAGGGACCATATAAGAATGTCACAAATCGGTCCCTTAGTACGTATTCTGACCTTTGAAATATTTTCTTTGATATCATTGGGGAATACTATAGAGATTTGTGAAATCCCAATTGTGGTTGCTATAGATATCCCTAATTTTTAAAGAGTGATCGGTAGGTGATAGAGGGCCCTCGATAGAGCTTCTAAGGTTTTTTGTATTGCGGATCCAATTAGTTAACCAAATATTAATGCTGGATTAATGGCGAGGTGACCAAGTAATGCCTTTGGAGCAAATCTCCCACTCTTTCAGAATACTCTTCCAAATAAAAGAGTGAGGGTTCTTGGTTGTACTAGTACCATAGGAGGTGATAATAAGCTTTGCCCGTGGAGTAGTTATATTAGTGAGTAGTCTCCATGCTAGGCCAGTTAAGAGGTAAATCTTTTGTACTAGCATTACGAATGCCTAGGCCCATTGGACTTTTGTTGGAAAACGATAGGCCATTTGATTAGGTGGAATTTTTTCTTTTCTGTAGTAATACCCCATATAAAACCCCTTTTGGACTTTATCAATGTTTTTCAAGGTTTTTTTTTTTTTGGAAGAAGAGTATATTGCATATAGTGGTTAAGAATTAAATTAAGGCAAGATTGGGCTAGTGTGGTTCTTCCCGCAATGTTAATAAACCTAGTCTACCAGGAAGCCAGTCATGCCCTCATTTTATCTATAATAAAGTGATAGTCAGTGGGTCTTGAATTTTTGTTTAGGACTGGTAATCCCAAATAAGTTCCAAACGAATCACTTTTCTTAACTCATAAGCTGCTGGTAATATCCTTAATCATGTTTGGCAATCAGTTGTTTGAGAAAAGGATTTTTTGATTTAGTAGTGTTTATACATTGTCCTGATAGGTTACAAAAGTAGTCTAGACTCTTTTTAATGGTTTGACATGATTTGTTGTTTGCTTTGGCCACTATTGTTAGGTCATCCGCGAAAAACATGTGTGAAAAATGGGGTCTTTTCATTCTTGTAGCAATAGGGTCCCAATTGTGTATATCTACTTGGTGATTAATATCTCTAGATAACATCCCATACAAAGAATAAAGATATATGGCGATATAGGATCACCTTGCCTAATTCCTCGACTTGGTTCAAAGAAATCTGAAATAGTACCATTCACTAAGACCGCTATAGAGCTGGTGGAGATACAATTTAGTAAGAGTTTGGAGAATTTAGGGGGGAAATTAAAGTATCTGAACGTGCAATAGATGAAAGACCATTTCAAACAATCAAAAGCCTTTTCGAGATCAATTCTTAGGATCATATGACCTTGTTTTCCTTTTAGCTTTTTTAAATTGGAGACTAACTCCCGGATGATGATTGCATTATCGGAGGCTCTTCTATGTTTCATGAAGCTAATTTGGAATTAACTAGTAATTTGTTCTAGGAAAAGCGTGAGACGATTTCCAAAGATTTTTGTAACCGTCTTGCAGATAATATTACAAAGGCTAATGGGCCTAAAGTTTTTTGATATTGTTAGCATTTTGGAATTTTTGGAACTAGGCAAAGGTAGGTTTTGTTGATGTCTTCGGATTTCTTGATTGTTAAAAGTTTTACGACAAAGGTTCTTGACAGGGTGCACTATAATATTCCAATACTTTAAAAAAAAAAGAGGTGAAGGTCATTCGGCCCTGGGGATTTAAATGGTTTAAAGGAGAATATTGCCCTCGTAATTTCACTATCCAATAACGGATTATCTAAATTTGTTAGGTCATACTTATAGTGACTAAAGGGGTTTATTTTTATGCTATTCCAATTAGTAATTGAGTGAGAGGTAGTAAAAGTATCATTAAAATAGTTGCAAACGTGTGACATGATCAAGTGTTGTAACCCACTTTCCAGCATCATCCTTAAAATAGGTGATTTTGTTTCTCATCCTCCTATTTGATGCCGATATGTGGAAGAATCTTGTATTGGCATCTCCCGCATTAAGCCACATTATCCTAGACTTTATTTTCCAGTAGTCTTCCTCTATTTTAAGAATGTCATTGTAATCTTTTTTGAGATTATCCTCTAGTGTATGAAGAAATCATCGTTAGGGTAATTTCTAGAGTTTTGGATCCCTTGAAGCCTTGCTAAATTTTTTTTTCTTACCAAAATTATCTCCAAAGGTCTTATCTTTCCGGGATTTAATGGTATTTGTGAAGTTTTTACTAGCACTGCAATAGTCCATTCCATTCTAATTTTACTAACAAGATTTTGGAAGTCGGGGTGTCTGCACCAAAAAGTTTCCAAATGGAAAGGTTGTCTATAGTCTTGTCTATCTCTAAGGATTAACTCTACTAACGGACGGTTATGTTCTGAGTATGTTTTAGGTAGGTGAACTACTAAGCAATTTAAAAATAATTCAAGTCATTCCTCATTTCCTAAAATTTTGTCTAGTCGTTCTATGATGAGCCATTTTCTCCCTTTTCTATGGTTTGACCACGTATATTTGCAGACCTTATATCTTATATCTATTACGTAACAATTACTAATTTTTGACCAAAGGAAGTTAGCTCTATTACTATTTATAGGTCTCCCCCCAATTTTTTTATTCGATCCCATAATATCATTAAAATCACCTCCTACCATCCACAGGCCTTTATAGTTTTTATAGGCATTCTCTAAGTTTTCCCACATAATATTCCTATTAAATATGTTAGTGCTAGCGTATATAGAAGAAAATAACCAAACTATATGATCATGCCCAACTATGCCTTATAAAAAGGACAAAGCGGTCGTTGCAAATATAATCCGGGTATTTAGCCCAGAGTCGAATCCCACAAGGAATTAACCTACCAGTTACTTTTGTCAGCCTCACTGAATTCTCCATAATCAACTTCCCAGATATTTTGAATAACACTTGGTGATATTTCTACTAACTATAACAGAATAAAATTAAGTAAACTAAAAGCTAATTATGACTGACTTGTAAACAAATAAGAGAAGGATCTAAGGTTGTGATTTCACCTATTGATAGAATCCCTCCCTGTTATGTTTCGTATAGATTTTCCTAATCGTCTCTATCGATCATGAGCACTCTTACTACCGTAAATCTCTTTCGAGTAATTACGACAATTTACTAGACGCACTCTCCCGAGTTACGCTAGCTGGCTTTTATTACAGCTCACTTAGATCACACCCAAGGTTTCGTTATCCCTAATCCCACCTTTAAACCCTCGGTTATTGATTCCTCATATACTTTGGGAGTGGTGTTGTTCAACAACTACCTAAATATGCACTCTCTTCCAAGTAATACATATTAAATAGGCACAGCTAATTGAGGATCCTATCAATTAACTATAACAAGAATGTAGTTGAACAAATAAAGATTAAACTGGGCAAACTATATTAACACAACAAGAAGTTCATCCCTTAACATGTTCCATCAAAATCTTAGACTAAATAATTAGCTACTCATAATTGTGTTCATAATAGCAACAGCAAAATTCATCATAAATGATAAAAACAAAAGGAAGAAAGGTAGAACTCGATGCCGAATTATCCTCCTTGCCTCTTGCATCTTCTTGCCTTGAACAAAACTATAAAAACCTTGATATCCTCTTTTTTGGGCGAGCTGGACTTCTTATAGGTTAAGTGAAATTGCCCCCAAACTTCCAAGTTTACCCCTAAAATTTTCGCATTTCGGAGTTACTAGCGCGGCCGCGCTCGTGACCGCGCTTGGGCCGCGCTAATTGACTTCAACACTGCCCCGTTTCTTCTACTCTAGCGTGGCCGCGCTTGGCCCACGCTAGAGTTGATCAGCTATTTATCTCTTCTTTTCTTTCTTCTTTCACACGTACTCAACTCCGAGGGGCTTTCCTTGCTTTAATTTAGCTCCAAACACTGTCCTAAGTCCTCATAAGTACGACTTGCTCCTGCAAAACATAAAATTCACAATTAGAGCCATTTTATCGTCATTTAACCTTCCTAGAACAGTGAAGCATAGTCGAGTTGGGGCATAAATAGTCGCTAAACTACATGAATCTAGCCTATTATCAACACCCCACACTTAAATCATTGCTAGTCCCCGAGCAATCCACCATACTCTACAAAGGTTCCTTCACTAAGTTTTTCCCTAACGTATCACACCAAGAACATANATTTTTCAAAACCAGATTTTCGCTTTTCTGAATTAATCCAATCTCTGAATAATACGGAAATCTCTAGACTGTCCTCCGCTAATGCATGTATATGATCTCCAATTTGAAATCTTGCCACGCTAAAAGCACTCTCCGATGCTACTGATGATGCTTAAATAGCCAGGATATCTCGGACCATTATTGAAAGTGCTGGAAAAGCCTTGCCACGCTCCCTCCACCATGACAAAAGTTGTTCCTTGCCTTCTTCGTCTTTAATACTTTCCAATCCTTGATTAAGATAAGAATCAAGTTCATCATCAATAGAGGAATCAAAACCTGTTATATCATCCATATCTTCCCATAAAACTTCTGTTCTAGACTTAGAAGTAGAAGGAGCAGTTTCACAACCTGTTGTATCCATAGATTTATATTTATCAAACATTGATCTAGCATAAGAATATATGCTAGCTTGGCAGTCTTCGAGAGATGGTTGTTCATTTTCTTGAATTTCTAAATTCTCATAAATTTTACTAACAAGTCCCTTTGCACCTCTTAGTTTTAAAAATGGGTTAAGTAGAGTAGAAATTAAATAAACTTCGAGAATAGGGAAAAAATACTTTTTAAATGTTGAAATCATTTCATTAATGGCCGGTGTATAAGTTGGATTTGTTTTATACTTACCAAATACAACAAAAATTCCACAAATATACCATAATATTTGTGTAACAGTAGGATAATATATACCAGAAAAGTGTTTTGTAGCATAATAAAAAATTTCTAAAAATTAGTAAGCTCTTTGATCTCATCCCAATCAGAATCAACAATTTGATCAGCGGGAATACTATTATGCATATTAAATACCTTTTGGATAGGCACCCGATAATCATAAGCAACTTTAAGCATTTCATAAGTAGAATTTCACCTAGTACAAACATCTTTTGGAACTTTTCTAAATGGAAGGTTAGCACTAGCACATTGTTGAGCAAATTCACGAATTCTACTTTGTTTATGAGCACGAAAAATATAGCCACAAGCATGTTGTATTTTACTACAAGAAATAAATTAAGACCATCTTTAGAACCAAGTTAAAAATATGGAATGCACATCTAACATGAAAATTGTAGGATTAATTGGACAAAGTCTAGATTTTAAGCTATTTGCTGCGGTTGTGTTGGCAGAAGCATTATCAAAGGTGATAGTTAAAACTTTATCAATGAGTCCATAAAAATCAAGTATTTGTAGAACAGTAGTTGCAATATATGCTCCAGTGTGTTTTGAATCAACAAATTTATAACCAATAATACATTTTTGCATGTTCCAGTGATGATCAACCCAGTGACATGTAACAGTTAAATAATCACAACCACTAGGACTACGACCTACATCAGATGTGATAGACACTTTACAATCTAAGTGAAAAAATACACAACGAATATACTGAAGATATCCGGTTTGAAATTTAAAAATATCATTTCTAACCGTGGTCTTAGGAAAACCTTGAAAAGCAGGGTTATAAGTTTCTTGTATATAATGCACAAAAACAGGGTGAGAGGGAAAAGTAAAAGGTAAGCCACAGAAAACCACCATTTTTGCTAAGTTCTCACGATCTCTATCTTTGTTATAGGGGCGTAAAACATGACCAGAAGCAGGGTCAAGTTGTTGAATTTGATTAGAACCAGATCCACTAGGAGTACCAGTACCGACGGTAGGATCTATAATTTTTCCAGCTTCTATGTTAGCTTGTATCCATAAAGATTTGTGATCCTTTCTTAAGTGTCTAGTTAAACCCCCCGTCCCACCACTTGTTGTGTGTGCAAATTGTTGCTTACATTTTTCACATATAGCACGATGATTGACTTTATCATGTTAAAAAATTTCCATACAAGTGATGTTTTGGGACGTTCACATATTGCGGGACTAGTGGGTGTTTCATCTAATTCTTCTTCCTCATTTTCTTCGTCTTCAAAAAAAATATCATTTCCAAATTGTCTTTGTAAAGTTTCATGATCTAGTTTTTCTCCGACATTAACATTATAAAATGCGGGGGGTTGGGGTCTTGGGGAAATGAAGTTTCATCAACATGAGTCATTTCATCTATATGTTTTCTAATTCTAGGAGAAGGGTTAGGACTAGGACTAGGATTAGGATTACTACTACTTTCACCTTTACTACTTTTTTTACTACTTTTTTTAAACATGCCAAATACATTTTTAGGTGCCATAATTTAAATACGAAATTAAATTAAAAAAGATAACACAAAAATTAAACACACAAATGAAATACGAAAATAGAACACGTAAAGTAAACACAAAAATTAAGCACTAAAATGATACGCAAAAATTATATATTAAAATTAGGAGATGGAACGAGTGCACCGTGATTAAATATTGAAATTTAAAGAAATTGCCCAAAATATTGCTCCAAATACTTGACGAATTAATTTGAAGCTTGAAAGTTGCTCCAAAAATTTGCCCAAATACTTGAAACTTGAAAGTTATCACTTGATAGTTGATAGTTGATACTTGATAGTAACGAAATTGAGAGAATAATATAGATAGAATATAAGAGATTTGAGAGAGAAGATTTATTTTTTGTGGAAAAAAATGAAGAAGAATGGGAGGTATTTATTGTAGAAAAAAGGGCTAAAGTATAATTTAATAAACTTAGAGGTTATATTAAAAGTTNTGGCCGTTGGCAACGGCTACTTTTGCAATTTCAGCCGTTGCCCAACGGCTAGTTTTAAAAAAAAATCTGGTGGGACGGGACGGGACGGGACGGGACGAAATGGGACGGGACAAACGGGATGAAACGGTCGTTCCGTCCCATCCCGTGTCCCGTTTAACATTGGACCATCCCGTTTAACTTGGAACGGGACGGGACGGGACGGGGACAGGGACGGGACCGGGACGGGACGGGGACGGGACCGTGATGGGACGCGGGACGGGACGGGCCGGCCCGTCCCGTTGGACAGCCATAGTTCGACTTAAGTCCCTCAAGAGACCCGTCGAGAGGTGTCCGTCTTCGGGCCAAGTCGAAGTTAATTAACAACAACCTAAAATACCAAACAAGTCTATACAATTGTACAACAACAACAATCATCCCCCCACCCCACACTTAAAGATTTGGCATGTCCCCATGTCAAAGAAATTAAAGCAGAGTAAGGCAAGGGGACTTCCCTGGTATTCAGTAATGATCGGAGACAGTGCCAGGGTCAAGGTGACACGCCCGACCCAAAGCACGCAGCCAGCCCATGATTTTCTTTTCTGATTTAGCGTTCTGGGTGGCCAAAGCAGCAACTCGCATCCCCAAGTCTGCGATAGTGGTACGCATTCCTGCCATCTTCTGCTCTAAGACTGCTAACCGGGTAACCCGACCAACCCCAGATGGTCCTGTAGCTTCTGCAACCGGCGCATGGGTGGGGGGCTCGTCTTCCGCTTCCTCCTGCTCATCCTCTCCCTCCTCAGATGCATCTGAGTCATCACTATCATCACCACCAGGTGCCACAGGCTCCTTCCCAGTAATCACCTTATCAACTCAAAACTTTGCCTCTCTCGGCACTATTCTATCCACACTCAAATTTTCCGGCACCCGGGCTGCCCGGCAAAGACTAGTGACTAAGGAAGGGAAGAAGAAACCATACCTCTTCATCGGACAACGTGTAAACATCTCCTTGTGAATAAGCTTGGCTACGTCAAAGTTATGACCATTTATAAAGCACCAAATTAATGCAGCTCGAGGGGCATTCACTTCCGTGGTGTTGGAGGACGGGAGCAGGCGGTTGTTGATGACATACATCCAGCACTTCCCTTCAAAGGTGAGTGCCGCTAAATGGAACTTACACCCATATTTCATCCACACAATCTCCTTGCTTGGCACACAAATTGTTTCAAAGAATAGCTCCCACTGAGTGTATTTTCTGCCATTGGCTTCATAAAAATCCTCCATTTCCGCCACAGGTGCGGGCAACCGGTATATTCTCCGAATAGCCTCAACAGAGGCATCCACATCCTTCTTGCGCACTGTTAATACACCATTCACATGTTCTTTAACGTTAGCATGGAACTCGCGCACAACCATCCATCATCTGGTTCTTCAAAGATAAATTTGTAGCCCACGCCTGACCAGCTTATTGTACAAGTTGGGACAACCATGGTGGAGCGTCCCTATATCCATGCCCCTCTCCGGTATTGGTTTCTTAGGAGCCTTATCGGCAAAACGGTCCTGATCTGCGGGGGAGACGAACCGGTTACTATCATAAGGACGAGCAGGAGCTGAAGCGCGCACCCTAGAGGATCCAGCTTGGCCGCTGGATGAAGCACCTGTTGTTCGGCGTTTCCTGGAAGGTGCCATAGTACCTGAAAGAAGAATAGCATTAGCACAGCACAAAAGATGTGACTCAACTGCGGTTACTCAGACTTCACCCGCATAATTGGTCACAATTACCATTGACACTCACTGTGGCATTTTAACAAACACTTTGTGGGCATCATTCACCGGAACTCCCACTTAACCATGTTATAAACCAATGTTCATCACAATTGCCCCAATGTTACCCACCTAAGTTAAGATATACATTTACACCAACACCACCATCCACAAGCAACTATGTATACACTACAAATTACTTCTAAGAGAAAAAGAAGAAAAACTACTACATAACCAACAATTCAAAAGAAAACCCAACAAAAATTGGCAAAAAGAAAACCTTACCTGAAGTGGGAGGAGATTGTGAGAAGTGAATAAGAGTGGTGAGGATTGGATTGGCGTTGAACCTTGGGGGTATTAGGGCTGGGATTATTTGGGAATGGGAAAGGGGCGTGTTTGAGTGGAGAGGGAGGGGACTTAGTCGTGGGGGGGAGGGGGGGGGGAAGAAGGGTTTGAGGTATGATAGGAGAAGAGGGGGGGTTGGGGTAGACAAAATAATACAATTAAAATACAAAATAAGAAAATAAAAAAAATGTTAACTTATACAAAGTAGCAGGCGAAACGGTACTAGCACGGCCCGAGTGCGGCCGCGATATTTTTCAATTTTTTTACCTATTCCTTCAGCGTCTGATGGACTTATCACTCGCCCAAGCTCACCTGCACTGGTTAGTACTTACTAAAATAAAAAAGAACAACTCTAAGTACTCTAAATTCACTACGCATTGGGTTGCCTCCCAACCAGCGCCTTAGTTAATATCGTGGCACGACAGTTACAACAAGTCAATGGGTTGCCTCCCATGCAGCGCCTGATTTAACATCGCAGCACGACGCATATGAGCGCATTTAAGGCTCGCTCGACCTCTGAGGTTCAGTCAGATGGATCACTGACACTTCCTTGGTTTCATCCATGCCCACATATGGTTTTAATCTTTGCCCATTGACTCTAAATGTGTGGGAATCTTTCTTATGGCACCTGAAGGGAGCACTTCGATCACCCGAAATGGTCCAGACCATCGTGACTTGAGTTTACCCGGAAATAGCCTTAATCTTGAGTTATAAAGCAACACCATGTCTCCGGGATTGAAATTTCGCTCAACAATGTTCTTGTCGTGCAACCTCTTCATTCTCTCCTTGTATAACCTCGTGCTCTCGAAAGCGAGAAATCGGAACTCGTCTAACTCATACAATTTTGTGACTCTATTTGTTCCCGCAGCCTCAATGTCTAGATTTAGCTGTTTCAATGCCCACCAAGCTCTATGTTGTAGTTCCACTGGCAAGTGACAGGCCTTCCCGAACACCAACTTGTATGGTGACATACCAATTGGTGTTTTGAAAGCGGTTCTGTAGGCCCTGAGTGCATCATCTAGATTTTTTTTCCCAATCAGTTCTTGTGGCGTTCACAGTCTTGGTCAGCCCACTCTTTATTTCTCTATTCGACACTTCGACCTATCCACCGGTCTGAGGATGATATGGGGTTGCCACCTTGTGGCGCACATCGTACTTTGCTAGCAATTTCTCGAAGGTTCGATTACAGAAGTGAGTGCCTCCGTCACTGATAATAGCTCTCAGGATCCCGAAATGGGTGAACATATTCTTCTTCAAAAACCTCACCACCCTTGCATCATTGGTGGGGAGTGTTGCAGCTTCCACCCATTTGGACACGTAATCTACAGCAACAAGTATGTACTTATTGCCAAAGGAGCTGACAAAGGGGCCCATGAAGTCTATCCCCCATACATCGAACACTTCAACCTCTTGAATTGGGTTCATGGGCATCTCATGGCGACGGGAGATGTTCCCGGTCCGCTGACATTCATCACAGCCCTTCACCCATTGATGTGTATCCTTAAACACGGTTGGCCAGTAGAACCCGGCTTCTAGAACTTTTTCTGTCGTCCTGACTCCTCCAAAATGTCCATCATATGCCGATGCGTGACATGCCTGCAAAACAAAGATTGTTCTATCTCGGGGACACACCTCCGGATCATATTGTCAACACAAATTCTAAACAGATAAGGTTCATCCCAGTAATACATGCGGCAGTCACGGTAAAACATTTTCTTTTGCACAGAGAAAATGTCATAGGGAACTATACTGCTTGCCAGGTGATTTGCAATGTCTGCATACCATGGCACTTCCTCAAGGCTCGTGGCGAGTAGCTGCTCGTCTGGAAAGGTTTCCAGAATATCCTCTGCCTCAATTGAGTTCAGTTCCTTCAAGTCGCGAAAGATGGTCAGCGACCTGGTTTTCCATGCCCTTACGGTCACGAATCTCCAGGTCGAACTCTTGCAGTAGCAGCACCCAACGAATCAGGCGCAGTTTGGACTCCTTCTTTTCAATAAAGTACCTGAGAGCAGCATGATCAGTATATACAATTACCTTAGAGCCAATCAGGTATGATCTCAACTTGTCGAATGCGAAGACCACAGCTAGCATCTCCTTTTCAGTCACAGTGTAGTTTAGCTGGGCTCCACTCAACGTTCTACTGGCGTAGTAAATTGGGTGCATTATCTTATCTTTCCGCTGTCCTAGCACTCCCCCCACTGCATAGTCACTGGCGTCACACATGAGTTCGAATGGTTGCTCCCACTCGGGGGAAACAATGATGGGTGTTGTGACTAGCCTCTTTTTCAACTCCTCGAATGCTACCCTGCAATCATTAGAAAACACGAAAAGGTGATCTTTTTCTAACAACTTACACGGAGGGTTGGAAATTTTTGAGAAGTCTTTGATGAATCTCCGGTTGAAATCGGCATACCCGAGAAAGCTCATGATTGCCTTAACTGATGTGGGGGTGGCAGCTTTGCTATCACATCAACTTTAGCACGATCCACCTCGATTCCCTTGTTTGATACCAGGTGTCCCAAGACTATACCCTCTTGTACCATGAAATGGCACTTTTCCCAATTAAGTACAAGGATAGTTCGATACACCTTTTCAACACTCGGGTCAGGTTTGTAAGGCACTCATCGAATGAGTTTCCTACCACTGAGAAATCATCCATGGAAACCTCCATTATGTCTTCAACTATGTCGGTGAATATGGACATCATGCACCTTTGGAATGTGGCGGGTGCATTGCATAGGCCAAAAGGCATCCTCCGAAAAGCATAAATCCCATATGGAGATGTGAACGAGGTCTTCTCTCTGTCCTCTGGTGCAATGGAGATTTGGTTGTACCCTGAGTACCCATCCAGATAACAGAAGTGAGACCTCTCTGCCAGTCCGTCAAGCATCTGATCAATGAAGGGAAGTGGGAAGTGGTCTTTCCGGGTGGCCAGATTCAATTTCCTATAGTCCATACAAATTCTCCAGCCTGTGACAAATCTTGTAGAGATCGGCTCATTTTTATCATTTTTTACCACCGTCATACCACCCTTCTTAGGAACACATTGCACCGGGCTAACCCAGTTGCTGTCAGAGATGGGGAAAATGATTCCCGCATCTAACCACTTAATGATCTCCTTCTTCACCACTTCCTTTATGTTGGGGTTCAGCCTTCTTTGGTGCTCCCTGGAAGGTTTGTGCCCCTCTTCCAGCAGAATTTTATGCATACAATATGTCGGGCTGATCCCCTTAATGTCTGCCATGGTCCATCCAATGGTAGTCTTGCACTCCGTGAGTACCTGCAAAAGTTGTTGTGCCTGCACATCTAACAAGCTAGATGAGATAATAACAAGTAATATGGAGTTAGGTCCTAGGAACGCATACCTCAGATGGGCGGGTAGTGGCTTCAACTCCAGCTTTGGTGGTCTTCATGNTTAGGAGATGGAACGAGTGCACCGTGATTAAATATTGAAATTTAAAGAAATTGCCCAAAATATTGCTCCAAATACTTGACGAATTAATTTGAAGCTTGAAAGTTGCTCCAAAAATTTGCCCAAATACTTGAAAGTTATCACNAGAGCCAGCACCCATTCTGCCAATTCTTCCCCATTCACCTTATCTAAATTCATAAGACATGCAGCAAGAGGATCCTCAATAGTCAATGTCTCATCATCCTTTTTCACGATTACATCCACGGCATCAATAAGAGAACAATTGGCGAATTCACTTGGTCGCCTCATAGATTTCTGCACGTTGAATGTTATCTCCTCATCGTTCAACCTCATCTTGAGCTCCCCAGTTTCACAATCAATGAGGGCTCGCCCTGTGGCCAAGAACGGCCTTCCCAAAATTATGGGAATTTCTTCATCCACTCTACAATCCAGAATCACAAAATCTGTAGGGAACACAAATTTCCCTACCTGTATCAACACGTCATCCAAAATACCTGAGGGTCTTTTCACAGTTTTGTCAGCAAGCTACAACAACATAGACGTGGGTCTAGCTCTTCCAATCCCCAACCTCTTATAGATCGCCAGGGGCATAAGATTTATGCTAGCCCCCAAATCACAGAGTGCCTTGGCAAAGGCAAAGTTACCAATGGTGCAGGGAATTGTGAAACTCCCTGGATCAGACAACTTTTCAGCAACTGGTCTAGTCACCACAGCACTGTAGGTCTGAGTTAGAGTCACTGTGGCCAAGTCTTGGAAGTCGAATTTTCGGGACATCAAATCCTTCATCATTTTTGCATAACCAGGCATCTCCTTCAAAGAATCAATCAATGGAACATTTACCTGAATTTGTTTCAACATCTCCAAGAATTTCTTGTATTGTTCATCTTTCTGGTATTTGACAGCCTCTGTGGTAATGGTGCTGGAGGTCTCTTCTTCCCAGTGATTTGGGTTTTCTCTTTGTCAGACACCACCTCAACTACCGGTTCATGGGCTGTCTCAGCTTCTTTCTCAGCCTCAATCTGTGTGTTGGTTTCTTCCTGGGCAGGTTGTACTGTCACCTCTGTCAGTTTTGCTGAATCATCTAGCTCAATGGGCACTAGTACAAGTGTCACAGCCTGTCTGCTTTCTCGAGCCCTCTCTTGCTCCAAGTCTAGGTCTCTGCCGTTTCGTAGAGTCACTGCCATCAGCTGCTTTGGGCCTTGATCTTTTGGATTTACCTGAGTGTCTGCAGGCAATGTCCCATGAGGACGATTATTCAAAGACATCGAAATTTGGCCCATTTGCACTTCAATATTATTTATGGCTAACTCATGTGCATTACTCTTTCACTTATTTTCGCATTTGACTCAATAACCTGCTGCATCATTGCCTCGAGTCTAGCAAACGCATCTTTCTGTCTCCCACCATGTTGCTACTGAGGAGGATGATAACCCTGCTGCTGATTTTGATTGTTATACCCATGTGGCCTTTGGTAGGGTGCCACATTATTGTGAGGTCGCATGGCTCCCATATTTTTATTATTGTGTTGCGGCTGGACTGGCCTGTATAGTTGAACAAATAGAGATTAAACTGGGCAAACTATATTAACACAACAAGAAGTTCATCCCTCAACATGTTCCATCAAAACCTTAGACTAAATAATTATCTACTCATAATTGTTTTCATAATAACAACAGCAAAATTCATCATGAATGATAAAAACAAAAGGAAGAAAGGTAGAACTCGATGCCGAATTATCCTCCTTGCCTCTTGCCTCTTCTTGCCTTGAACAAAACTATAAAAACCTTAATATCCTCTTTTTGGGCGAGCTGGACCTCTTATAGGTTAAGTGGAATTGCCCCCAAATTTCCAAGTGCTCGTGACCGCGCTTGGGCCGCGCTAATCAACTTCAACACTGCCCCGTTTCTTCTACTCTAGCGTGGCTGCGCTAAGAATGCGCTTGGCCTATGCTAGAGTGGATCAGCTATTTATCTCTTCTTTTCTTTCTTCTTTCACACGTACTCAACTCCGAGGGGCTTTCCTTGCTTTAATTTAGCTCCAAACACTGTCCTAAGTCCTCATAAGCACGACTTGCTCCTGGAAAATATCAAATTCACAATTAGATCCATTTTATCGTCATTTAACCTTCCTAGAACAGTGAAGCATAGTCAAGTTGGGGCATAAATAGTCGTCAAACTACATGAATCTAGCCTATTATCACTTTACGAATAGGAAGTACCTCAATTGTTGCATGTATTTCTTGGTTCCTGTGGACAAATTATGAACAATGACCATGTTATGATTCCACATTACCACCATACCACCTGCTTGCCCTTCTATGGGTACTTCTATCATCTCTAAGAAACCAAAATCACTTAGCATTTAAGCATAGTTTACCATCGTTGTTTCCAGTAGTGTAACCATGCATGGCCTATGGGTGTCAACCATCTCCTAAAATTCCTCCTAAAGTCATCATTGTTTCCACCCCTTATGTTCAGATAATAAAGTTAGTTGGAAGATTCATGGTTAGGTTTAGATTCATGTTTGCTGGGTCTCGATTCTCCCTCATCCCCTTCAGAAAGACAGGGCTCTTCCTTAGCAAGGGAACTAGAATCATGGCTCGGTTGCCCATCGTTGGATCTTGAGGTGGCCTGATATCCATTGAGCACTTGTACAGTGCTAGTGAGCAGTTGAGCACATGCCTCTTCTCTTGCATATCCGTGAAGAGATAGACTTTTACTTCGTCTAGGTTTGAGAACTCCAGAATCTGTTCCAAGCCTAGGTTGAGGGGTACTCATATTCAGGGGCGTACGTAGAATTTGTTATAAGTGGTGTCGAAATTTATAAAAGAACAAGAATAATAACTTTGATTATCATATTTCTAAAAAAAATAGCCTTAGTCTATTGGTTTTTTTGAGTATTAGGTTAGAAAAGGTTCCGATTTCAATTCTACTTCATCACAATCTTTAACCACGGAGGCTCTCTTAAATATTTACAAAAAAGTGTGCTAGTTTGAGGTTCAAATATTTGATCTCTTAGAGAAAAATCAAGCACATAACCAACATACAAAGAAATAATTTTTGTTAAATAGTGTCATTTTTCCTACTTATCCGTTTCCTCACAGTATTAATACATATACTTTGAAAAATTTCCAACGAAGCGGTGTCGCGTGACACCGCTTCGTTAAAGGTGCATCCGCCCCCGCTCAATTTCCTCCATGGCTGGCTCTTCTTGTTCTGGTTCCTGCACCATCCGTGGTTGGGGTGGTGGTGGTTGTTGATCCATTGGTGATGTTGGTTGCTCCTGTGCTTGTTGTGTATTCTCCCATGGCATGAAGATGGGGTTCAGTTGCGAGAGCATTTCTGGTGGGAAGAAGGGCATATCCAGGAGTAGATTATGGGGTTGTATAGGGTTGAAGATGTGGCATATTCCACTGATTCCTCATTGCATGTACCAAGTGTGGGTTCAGGGATGGTGCTAGTGGGTGCAAGATGTTGTTTAGCCATACTTGGCTTAAGTAGCTGTTCATTGCGAGCCCCATCCCCTCGGTTATCAACTGTGCTAGGTAGTGGGTATTTTGGAAGATGACTATCTTCTCTTGACCATTGATTTGGAGATTGAACGAAACTGCATGTCCTAGTAGCCCCATCTCTATCCATGAAAGAGGCTGATAGTCTTGTGTTGGAGGTGGCTGGACATAGATGATTGGTGGGTTTTCCATTTGTGGGAGAAAGGGAGGTAGATTTTCCATATTCTGAGTTTTGTGCTGTCTCAGAATTTAAATAAGTCCGTGTCTTCTCCTTAGGATGGAAGGGATTCTTGGCATTTTGTAATGGTTTGTGGTTTTTATGAGGCTACTGGCAGGCGTGGTATTGGATTCACCAGTGGTAGAAGGAGTATTAATAGCTAGGGCAATGATTGGATTTTTAATTTGCATGTCATTTGAGTAGGCAGGCGTTTGTTTTATAACTTGATCTTCAGAAGATTTGGTTTTCATTTTGTGTTCTAGGGGAGTTGTCATTTGTTTGTCAATAGAGTCTTTGATGGACACTTGTAAGACATGCTCGTGGGGTTTTTCTTTTAGACCTAAGTAGGGTACCTTATCTTTGATTATTTGGTTTATAGGATAATTAGTATCTGAGTCATGTTTTAATTGGTTATTTGGAACGCCAGAGTCATAATTAGTAAATGAGCTAATTATATTATTGGGGGTGCTTATGTGCATGGCATTTTTTGTAGTACTATTTAATTGTGTTTGTTTCCAACGTGTCCATATTATTCGAATGGGAATCCATTTGTTCATATGTAGGGGAAAAAGTATTTTTATTTTGATTTTCATTTTCGGTGGTTTCATACAAAACCATTTGCTCATTCTCTAAGAGTGAGAAGTACTTTTGGATGGGGATAGTGGTATTTTCCATGGACAAGTTAACAAGATCATTTCCACTGGTATTTTCATGTTTTTTGATAGGATCGTTCGACCTGTATTGTAAGACTTGAGTATCCAGATACTTACCTGTATTGGCATTGAACAATTTTACGGTGATACCTGAGCTGTTGTGATTCTCCATTAATTTGTTGAAGCTTTTCGGATTGCCCCTTGGAATTTGCTTCTTACCTTTGTTGAGAGATATTGTTTTCTACTCCCCCTCAGCATCTTCGATTGTTGCGGTTGACCGATCCTTGTTTGACCATGATCTATCCCTATTTTCCTTCTGTACATAAATGCACTGGCCTAATGTATGGCCTAGTCTTCTACAATTTTTGCATAGAAAATTTTCGTCTTCATAGTGAATGTATTGTTTATGGTGACCAATGTAGATAAATGGTTGGACTGGAAATTTCAATGGTAGTTCAACACAAACCCTAGCATAACGACCTCAGATCGTGGTTGATGTACATGCATCAATTTTTAATAAGCGCCATAAGGCATTCCCAATTTTTTCTAGATATTTCCATCGTAAAATTCAGTCGGCAGTTATGGTAATCTAATCCATACCGCTAAAATAGTTAATTTCTTGTTGGTCGGTACAAAGTTTGGCTTCCATTTCGTAATTGAGAGATATTGACAATTAATGAACCATGGTCCCTGATGAAGGGCCTTTTCCATATTTTCTTTCTTATTGAATTTGATGATGTAGTAGTCTTCTCCTAGATCAATTAGTGGGAAAGCCTCCGAGGGACGCCACAACTCTTGAATCTTCTTTTTCAGATAATGATGTAGTATCTTTCCGAAGAGCTTCACGATGATACAGAATTTCCAAGGTTCATAAATTCTCTGCTTGTCTTCCTCGGTTAGGGAAATTGTTTTAATGCCTCGTGCGTTAGAGCCCATTAAATGTTGGAATTCTCTGTGCCACTTGGGATATGTTCAAAGTAGAAGTAAAATTCATTGGGTCTGAGGATACTAGCATATCCTTGAAGGACGCTTTATCTTCCAAACCATGCTTTGTGGTTTTTTCCTGTTCGAGATCGGGTGGTTTTGGATAAATTGTGTTTGAAGATTCATAAAACTAGTTATTCATTCTAGAGAGAAGCTTCTTAGATTGTCTTTTCGGGACCTTTTTGCTGTTTGTTTCTCTTGTATTAAACCTACAACTAACACCATAAAGCATGAACTTCTGTAATAAATTAAACCAATTGCTAAATAGTTACTCTATATATTCATGATTTCTATGTAGACACTGGAAAGGAAAAATAATAATTTCTCTCTCAATACTATGTACAGTGGCGGAGCTAGAATTTTTACTATGGGGTGTCAAAATATAAGAAATAAAATACACCAAAAAATCAAGGGGAGTCAACATATAGTAAATATACACAAAAAAATAATATCTAACGATACAGTATAATTTTTTAGCAAAGGGGTGTCATTTGACCCTCTTGGTTGAATGAGGCTCCGCCATTGACTGTGTACTTGTAATTTTATTCCATATGATGTTTTTTTTGGTAAATAAAGACATTTATTTAGAACATAAACTTAGTAGTCATTACAACAAGAGATTTTTCTAGGCCACGCAGTGCCTATCCCATCCCTATCAAAAACTGAAATTGCAAATACAGGCGGATAATAATACAACATTAAGTTAGCAAAAGAGTCCAGGCTGCATCCATTCTTGGCTAAGGTGTCCGCTACTCCATTAGCTTCTCTGAATGCATGCTTCAAAGGTGGCGTGCCCGCCTCAGATAATAGGGACCTGCAGTCATCAATAATGTTTTGATAAAGACAATTTTCATTGTTTATCATGTTGATTAGTTCCTGGCAGTCTGTTTCAATGACTAGAGGAGTCAGTCTCATTTGAATGGCTAGTTCTAGACCTTGTACTAGGGACATGGCTTCCATTTGAATATTTGTGGCGTATGCAAATCCCATATTGAATCCTAGTATCCATTTTCCGTTGCTATCCCTGAAAATCCCGCCTATTCCCCCCTGCCTGGGTTACCTAGGCATGATCCATCTATGTTTAGTTTAAAAATTCCTATGTCTGGTGGTTGCCATTTAATAAGGATCGTTCTTTTTAGTATCCGGATAGGACTCCAGTTGCTTAGAAAAAGGAATTCTTGGGTACTATTGATTACTTTGTTAATATTTGGGTATGAGCTGTTTTTTTGAAAGATCTTTTCATTTCTCGTAGTCCATAAGTACCAGAGGAGAAAGGGTAAGAAGACAGGCCAAGTGATGTATTGATTATAGCGCTTGTTTGAATTTAGTTGATGCTTTAGCCAGTAGAAAATAGAAAGTTCGTTATCCGAAGGTCGGTAGTTGTGTTTTATGTGACATTGCCTCCGGATTTCCTTTGAATGAGCACAGTAGAAGAGCATGTGTTTTATGTCCTCCTTTTCTGATCCGCAGATAGTGCAGATGTCAGATGTGCAGATGTTACGTTATGCTAGGAAGGTTGCTGTTGGGAGTCTGTTGAGGGCGAGCAACCACATGAAGTATTTTAGTTTGTTCAGGGTGTTGCTTCTCCAGATCCACTTAAAGTCGAGGTTGTTTTCTTCAACCTGGTTGTCTTTTTGGGTAATGAGGTCATAGGCTGCCTTGATGGAGAACTGGTTGTAGCCCGGGGAGTTCCAGGAGATTCTATCCCTACCTGACTGGGATTGTTGGATATAAGTGCTATGGATTTTTAGGGTTATATCTTCTGGGAGTTCGAAGGATAATTTTGAGAGATCGAAGTGGCCATCCTTGATGATGTATTTTACCTTTATGTCCTTTTCCCCTCTTTGGAGGGGCCCATGGATACTATTCCTTAGCGTGTTCCCATGGTTTATCCATCGGTTGTTCCAAAGATTTATGCTTTCCCCATTTCCTATAATCCATTTGTTCCCTCTTTGGCAGAACTTGTTTCCTTTACAGATGTTTTTCCAGATATGTGAGGACAACGGGCTGTTATTAGAATTAGTGTTATGGTTGGCTTTCCTATCATATTTGTTGCTCAGGACTTGGACCCATAAGGCTTCCTTGTTGTTAGAATATCTCCAGGCTAGACTAGTGCTGAAGGCATCATTTTTACAAGAGGTTTTAGCCAGCCCTAAACCTCCCTCTCTTTTTGGGGTAGTGACTTTGTTCCAGTTAAGCAAGTGGCATTTTCTTTTTTCCTCCGTACTTTCCCATAGGAAATTTCGTTGGATGGAGTCTATCTTATTTTGAGTAGCCTTTGGTAGGTTGAGAATTTGCATGTTATGGTTAGGGATGGCTGCAAGGGTTGCCTTAATGAGGGTGGTTCTTCCTGCTAGGTTTAGGAAGTGGGTTTTCCAACCCCTTAGTTTATTGTTCAGACTGTCAATAATAAATTGAAAGTCTTTTTTGGATAGCCTCTGGTTTGTCATGGGAAACCCTAGGTATTTACCTATTGAATTTGATATTTTCATGTTAAGGCATCTGCTGAAGAGAGCTTGTTTGTCCGGGTGTTTTTTTTTTTGAAAAGATTATTCTAGATTTGCTGAAGTTGATAGATTGGCCAGAGAAACTACAAAATTTATTCAGGGTATCTATGAGGGAGTCGCAGCTTTTTTGATTAGCCTCCATCATGAGAATGAGGTCATCAGCAAAGAACAGGTGAGATAGTTGGGGTCCCTTTTTTGACAGGGTTATGGGGTCCCATCTACAACAGTCAACTTCATGGTCGATGAGTCTGGAGAGCATTTCCATGCATATTATGAATATGTATGGGGATAGTGGGTCCCCTTGCCTAATGCCTCTAGTTGGAGTAAAGAATTCTGTATTTGAGCCATTTATCAGTATGGAGGTGGATGTGGAGGATACACAGGACATTATTAGCTCAATTAAGTCTCCCGGGAAATTTAGGGATTTTAGGGAGAATCTAATGAAAGACCATTCCAGCTTGTCGAAGGCCTTTTCTAGGTCAATTTTGATCATGATTTTCCCTTTTTTTCCTTTTGAATTTTTGAAGGAGTTTTGTATTTCATGCACTATTATGGCATTGTCTGAGGCTCTCCTTCCTTTTATAAAACTTGTTTGAGTAGGATGGATAATATTGCTGAGCAGAGGTTTTATTCTATTAATGATAATTTTGGTGACGACCTTATAGGCAGTGTTACAAAGACTAATGGGTCTATATTGCCTTAATGTTTCAGCATCCTGATGCTTTGGTATTAAGCAGACAAAGGTTCTATTCATGTCCTCAGTCATTCTTTTACTTGTGAAGGATTCTTTACAGAAGTTGACTAGCAGGTTGCTAGTTATTCCCCAGAATTTTTGGTAGAAGAAAGGATGGATACCGTCCGGTCCAGGTGCCTTTAGTGGTTTAAAAGAGAAAAGGGCATTCTTTACTTCCTCCTCTTCTGGTTCCCTTGTGAGGGTGGGGTGGTCAGTAAGGGTAATTGTGGATAGGGCAGGCATGTATAACGGTGTTTTTTGGGAGGAATTGTGATTAGTGGTATATAAATTTGTGTAGAAGTCCGTTATAATGTGGGTAAGTTCCTTTGGGTCATGGAACCAATTCCCAGCCTCATCTCTAATGCTAAATATCCTATTTTTCCATCTCCTTTGCAGGGTTGTGAGGTGGAAAAACTTTGTATTGGCGTCGCCTTCTTGGATCTATTGGATTCTAGATTTCAGTTTCCAGAATTCCTCCTCCAATTTGAGGATTTTTTGTAGTTCATCTAGTAGTTCAATTTCTAGATTAGACAAGAAGGTGCTAGTTGTGTAATTTGGAGATTTTTGAATGCCTTCTAGTCTAGCTAGGATTTCGTTCTTTTTTTTAAAGATATTTCCAAAAGTATCCTTGTTCCAGGCAATGGCTTTATTAGTGAAGTTGTTGATAGCGTTTGTAATATTAGGCTGGTTTGGCCAGCATTCCATTACTAGCCCCTTAAATGTGGGGTGGGATAACCACATAGATTCCAGTCGAAATATATTATTACTGCGGCTGGGTCTTTTGATAAGGTCCAGGTGTATGGGGCAGTGGTCAGAGTGGGTTCTTATAAGGTGTTTTACACTGGCTTCAGGAAACATGCTAATCCATTCGCCATTGGCTACGAATCTGTCCAATCTCTCCATAATGAAAGCATTTTTTTTTCTTTTTCCTTTTATTTAACCAAGTGAACTTTGGGCCTTTAAATCCTAGGTCTATTAGTTTACAAGTATTAAGACAATTAATAAACTTTGTGATTCTGTTGTTATTAACAGGTAGACCTCCAAATTTTTCGCTTGCACTAGTGACCTCATTAAAATCTCCTAGTACTAACCAGGGTCCTTTATAATTATTTGCGACTGTTATTAAGTTATTCCATAAAGTAATTCTTTCCTCTAATAAACTACTAGCATAAATAATTGAGCATAACCAAGTTTTAGGGAGGATTTTTACCTTCACCATGGCATGGATTTCTTGATCAGTTCCCCCTATTTGATCCACATTGACTTCATCACTGTTCCACATTAGTGTCATTCCTCCCGAGTTTCCTTGTGCCGCAACCTGGGCTAGACCTGAAAAACCAAAGTCCTCCATGATGACATGGAGGTCAGATAATTTCGTTTCTAGTAATGCAACCACACTAGGTTTGTGATAATCAATCATGGATCTAAAAGCTCTTCGGAAATCAGCATTCCCTGCTCCACGACAGTTCCAAGAGATAAAACTCATGCTTATATTTCTATTGTTTGAACTCATCTCCCGAATGGGAGGGGAGTTCCCCCTGCTCGATGTTCCTTCTTGATTCATCCAGAAGTTGGAGAACATTGTCGGCACCAACACCATTGCATATATTGGTAGATCCCCGGTGTCCTTAATTTTTTTATAGTTATTGAGTATTTTCTCAAATCCAACGGGCAGCTTAAGATGAATCTTTTTTCTTTTCTTGCTTTGAACACTAGGGTTTTTGGTGACCTTAGAACTCCATGTTCCACCACCCTTTCCATTGGATTGTCTTCTCTTCTTCCTCCTCTTGTCTCTCCACGCTGGGTGGGTGAATCTGCTGCATGGGTGGCTGGGGAGTTGCTGGAGTGTTGTGGGCGACTTGGTGGTTCAGAACTGGACCATGCATGCTTGGGTTCGTTCCATGCATGGTCTGGAATAGGGGGGCTCGATTTGGGGGAGGTTGGGTGTTTGGGAAGAGGGGTGAGTGTATGTTGAGAAGTTTGAAGGGTTATAGTGGATTCCATGGCTGTTGGTTCTGCCATGCAAGATGGAGCCAAGGAGATGGCATTCCTTGGTGATAGGTTAGTGCATGGTTTATCCAAGGATTATTTATTATGTTCCCCATGGCTATTCTCATCCCTTCAGCTATTATTTGAGCCAAATAGCATGGGTCCTCTATTTGAATGATTATGTCCTCCCCGTTGATCCTTAAACTCATGCTTAATCCGTGTCCCATTAATCCTTATTCCAGCCAGCTCTGGGAAGTGTGGTTTGGTTGGATTGGTAGGGTTGTGAAGAGTGTTGGTAGTTGGGGTGGTTGATGATTCGTTTGTGGTGGGTTGTGGTTGTGTCTTTGGTTTTGCTCTCAAATCCAGACATTCCTCCTTGTTCTCATGTTCCTTCTGTGGTAGTTGCTTGGAAGTCTTGGCATTTTTGGTGGAGGAATTGTTTAGGCTTGAGTTTGTGTTGTCGCCTGTCTTAATGACTAAAGAAGGAACGTGCATGGGATTTAATTTGTTAGTGTGGTTTAATGAAGAAACCACTGGAGAGTTTAAGAGGGTTGCCTCATTAATGTTTTCGGCTGGGGTTATGTCAAGAGGATTGATTTGGTTTGAATCCAAGGACATTGGGGAGGGAGATTGATGTGAGGGGTGTGTAGGATCTAAGGAAGAAAAACTATTTTTTGTATGTATGCAACCGTTATTCTCTTTTGTATTTGGGTTGGTGGAGCCTAGAATTTGACCTAAGGTTTGTAGCTTAGTTGATTGGACTTCATAGACCACAGATGAAATTGGAGACGGGGGTTTTTGGTCCGAAAATTTCGTGACAGATTTACCTGTCTCATTTGATGGTATAGTCTTGTTGCTTGGTAGGGTAGCAAGGGTTGATTGGTGTTCTTTAGTAGGGTAGGAGTGCTTGTCCAATAGTTTGTTCATGTAAATGAGATGGTCTCTGTCACTTGTAGGGGATCTTATGTTTTATGTAGTAGGTGTAGTGACAGACCTATGTTGTACTAGGGAACTTTGGGGTATAGGGTTTTTACCATAGTGTTGAGATAGGGTACGTGAGGGTGGGGTCGTTTGTCCAGTGGGTAAATAGCCTACGACTTTATGGGCGTCCAATGCCATCTGTGGATCAAGCAAATCTTGCTGACTTTGTTCTTCAGCAGTATGGTATATGGGAGGGTGGGGATTCGAAGTATTAGGTTTCCTCAAGTCCACCTTCGTTTTCCTTCTGTGATGGGATACTATGGTCCAGTTTTCTATTTTTGTGGTGATGGACTCGATGTTTTGTGGTGTTATCTTGGTGTTGCTAGGCATGGATTTGTCATTTTGGGTTTCTATTTTTTTGTTTGGGCATGATATTAAATTATGTCCTAGGCGTCCGCAGTTGGGTCTTTAGAGGTTTTTCGATCGGTACTAGGATGCATAATCGAGCATATTTTTCCCTAAGGGCTGAGGAGGTGCATGCATCAATAGGTATGAGTTCTCCTAGCTTATTCCCTATTTTTTGTAGTATTTCATAATCGTAAAATCCCGTGGAAGTTCAGGTAGTCTTGCCCAAATAGCCGAGTATGTTAGTGAAGCTTCCGATGCTACAAATCTAGGCTCCCATTTCCTTATGGAGAGGAATTGATTTCCTATGAACCAAGGTCCCTCGTGAAGGGCTTTATTGTAGTTTTCTTGTTTGTTAAATTTTATAAGGTAGTAGTCATATCCCAGGTCGATAAGGGAGATAGTTTCGCTTGGCTTCCAAATCGATTGAAGTTTACGTTGAAGGAATTGATACCCAACTCTTTTCCCAAAGACCTTTACTGTAAGAGCTGTTTCCCAATTCCTATATAATCTTTCTTTATCTTCAGAGGTTATGGGGATGAAGATATCCGCTTCTTCTTCGAGGAAAGGATTTCCAGTTACATCCGTGTTTAGTAGGTCCATGTTTATGTCATTTCGTACGCAGATGTTGTTTGTTAGATTGCTGGCAGTAGGGCTGGTGTTTAGGATGCTTAGGAAAGAAGGTTTTCCTTGGTGGTGTTGTCCAGGTTCTAGCGTTTGAGGAGGTTGGGCAGTGTTTTGGTTCATGGTTGTTGGAGATGAAAATGGATGGGAGTGGTTGGGGATCATGTTAGGTGGAGAAATAGTATCTCCCCTCATGCTGTTAGTTGGTATCTCCATGTTGTTTAGGTCATTTGGTGGATGGTCATGGGAAGTATTGAGGAACATTGTTTGGTAATGGGGAAGAAGGAGAAGGAATTGTCTTTAGAGAGAGGGGAGAGTGTCTCACTCTAACCCATAGTTGCCTTCTCTTCAGTATTCCATATGATGTTAACAATACATAATGTTTGATTTTCACGAATGTATCGCATTAATTTGTTTTATGGTACTCCTTGAACTTTATAATTAATAATAATTGGAATATTTATAATCTCCCGTGGTAAAAATATATTACATAATGTATTTGCAGTTTACCAGTGAGCTTTGTATGGTCTACATCATTTAACTTTTATGATTATTCGAAATTTGCTTTCACTACCACTTTCTAATTATAGTATGTTCTACTAGTATACAACCAAGCTTTGGTTGGGCAAAGAAAAATTATCATATTAGATTTTAGAATACGTGGCTTTAAAATTTCAGTGCTAACTCAACAGTAGATTGAAAACTTCACAAAAAATAAAGGGATTTTTACCTAGCTATACTATAATAGAAACCTATTTACTACTTTTATTTAGGTTTCTTATTAATTACTTTATATACCTATATTTACTAGTTTTATACAAAACCATAAAAATGAGGAAATGAAACATACCTTAAATACTGGGTATCAGTTACACATAATCCCCCTGCATTTAAGACACTCTTCCTTTTTCAAAGGATTACAAAACATCATCTCTCTTTGTACTTACCTACCACAAGAAACCCACTAATACCCAAAATCATCACCTCTCTTTCATACAAATCAACCAATATATCTCTCTCTCCTTCATACAAATCAAACTAGTATCTCTCTAAAATTGTAGCATCATTTATTTCTCTGAATCAATTCCACCAACAACCATTAAAAAGCTTCAACTATTGGTAAATCCATCAACATTATCTCTAAAATTGTAGGTGGAGGGGTCTGCCATTGACATACCATTAAAAAGCTTCGAAGCTTTGAATTAGATATTCAGATTTTATGAATTTGTGATTTTTTTGGATTGGGTGTTCTTGAAAACGATTGAAGATATCCTTTAGAGTTTATATCTCAATTTTAAGGGAGATTCGTTAAGTTTAAAGTTGGTTTTAGGTTGAATTTCTGATTGAAACTCGAGGAAGAAGAAGTTTCGGAATTGTATTACGATTGTATGATAAATGTATCATAATTGTATCTGGGTTGTATTTGATACGTCAATACCTAAGACAATTCTGATACAATACTAATACTATTAAAATACAATATTGTATCATAATTTTAAGTTTAGAGTTGGTTCTAGGTGGATGTTTTAAATTGAAACTTGAAAAAGATGAAGATCAAAGTTGTATCATAATCTAGAATTGTATCATAATTTTATCACGATTTGTACCTAAAACAATATATGATACAATGCTAATACAAATATAATACGATGTTGTATTAGTTTAAGTTTAGAATCGGTTTTAAGTTGTATCATAATTGTAGCAGAATTGTGTAAGAATACTTTCAGGATTGTATCAAATTTGTATCTGAATAAGGAGTAATTGTGAGTTCATGACGAATTTCACAGTTTATATCACAAATATATAATAATTATATATTAATTTATTAGTATTGTATCGGGTATTTTTTTGGATATTAATGTACCATCTACAAGTTAGATATAATTGTGATACAAGTATGATACAACTATATTTTACGCATTGATATATCTAATACAATTCAAATGCAATTATGATACAATTATCATACAATCCCTGAATATTTTTTTATTTTCAGTGTTCTCTGATCTCCCAACAAAAGAACGATGCAATTGATGATTTAATAATATAAAGTTGTCGCCAATTGTGGAAAGAGAGAAGATAGAGATTTTGAGTGTAGATTAAGGAATTTTGATGTAAAAAAAAGGAGAGAGAAGAGGAAAAGGTAAAAAAGGAAATGATATAATTGAACCCCTTAATTTAAGGAACTAATAACGAGATAAGAGCCCTTTAAGGAGAAATCTACACAATTTGTAACGTTTTACGCATAACTTTAAGGATTCTGCCAATCTTGACACATTTGGAAGATTTATTTGAACTTTGACAAGTTTACAAGAAAGATATAATTACCAGAGAAGGGTAGTACATAAAGCTAGTTATGATTAGATGAATGAGTACAATTTTTTTTTAAAAACTAAGGGAGAGCATAAGTTGGTCATATTAAATTCAGCTTATAATTGAAATCACATGGCGAATCAGGTTACAATAAAGAAAAAAATTCTTTATTCCTATGTCACCAATTTGCTTTTGAAATAGCCATATTTTGAAAGAAGTTCTAAGATTATTCTGAACTAATTTCACGTCTATTTTTGCAAGAGCAAATGACGAGCTATTATTAAAAAATGTCATGGATAATAACTATAATAAATGTCATCGATTCTGACCGTTCCCTAATGTGAATGCGGGTGAAAATTAAGAAAAACATACATTTGCAGATAGAACTAGATGAATGAAGAATATATCTAAAAAATTACATATACTAATCTAAACAGACATGAATGAAAGGGTAAATTACAATTCAACGACGACTTGGAAACAATTTGACGAAGATTATAGAATAACAAGAGGATAACTTACAACTGATAATAACGACTTACACAACAAAAATCGACTGCAGTATGCAACAGCTGGACTAAGCAATCACCGCGCAACAACATGATGTAACTTCGTAGGAATGCTTATCTACATAGTGGCAACGTCGCCAAAATTTAAAACAATCTATAACATACTATCAGAAAGGTTACAACAAATTGACCGAGACCACTACATCTTGTTTGGATGAGCAAATAGTCATATTCACAACACAATGAAGTGCTACTTACAGACGAGTGAAAGCTGCGTCATGTTGTTTTCTCTCTTCTTGTATAGACTGAAATATCCGAGCGGCCGATTCTGTGGCAGACATTGGATTGTGAGGTACAACTTTGATAACTCTAGCTGAATGATCAGCGTTGTCGGTAGCTGGAGATGTGGGGAAAAGAGAAAGCATGTTTCTTCCTAGCGTGGTGTTACTCACGGCCGCTCTCTCACTTGGACTACTTGCAGTGCTGGCTTGTAGCTCATTATCTCTGGTGGCCTGAAACCTTAAAATATCTGGAACATTTTCATTCTTCTCACTTGGAACATTACTTGAGTCCTGATGTTTTATGTTGAAGTTATCAACCCCTCCAGATAACTGGCGTTGAGAACCTGGCGAAGTAAATTGGTTTGATTCTTCGACAGTAGATGATGAGATTGGTTGATTCATAACTGGCATGCCATAATGAGGAAAATAGCCGTGACCAGCTGGAGGCGCGAAAGGAACTCCCATTCCTTGATAGTGAGGATGAGGACCAGGAACTCCAATAGCTGGAGGAAAAAAGTTCCCGATCGATCCTGGAGGTCCACAACCTCCATTAATAGGATTCGTAAATCCAGGTCCAGGGAATGGCTTGTATACAAGTCCTTCCGAAGGAGACATCACTGGGATCAACCATTGGTGCCCCGGAGGTTGTTGAAAGCACCAGGGACTCGTGTTAGCATCATTTGTCGCAGGCGTTGGTGACGGATTTCCTGAAAATGGTCTGTGGCTAGAGAGCTGGCTACCGTTTTGCACAAAAGAAAGAGATGCCTTTCCCACAGTGTTTTCAGCAGAGCATTCCATCCTGAAGTTAGGCTTCTCAGAATCATTCTTGCGCTTCGGAACACTTTGAGATTCTCTAATAATACACTCCAACGGCAGTCTTTTACCAGACGAACTCTTTAATGGTTTGCCTAAATAAGCAGCATCTTCAAGCATACTATTTGGTGACTCAGCAATGAGCTTCTGGACCTGTTAAAATAACCGGAAAAATGCATGAGCAGCATATTAATGAATCAAAAAACCAGTATATAGATCATATTTTCTATTTCACACCCCCCCCCCCCCCAAAAAAAAAAATTTGCTACAAGAGATTCACCCTTTGGAGTTGCTTTACCTTTATAAGTCGATGCAACTCAAACACTTGAATGGCAAACACTCTTTGCTGGCTGTACCAGGACAATGGAGAGAGTCAGGGAAAAAAAAATAAAAAATTGAGAGATTAGCTCGTCAGATGCATGCAGACAAAGGTATCTACAACATAAAATAAAACAAAGAGTGTACAGCGGAAACTCAGTTTGAAGAGAACGAGCAAGACAATATAGAGAGAGAGAAACAGTAGTGATCAAGCAGAACGACTTGATGCATATCCTGAAACCACTTAAATACTCAGAACTCCACCAAAAAGCTTGAACAAAAGAGTCTACACAGTCAATAGACAACAAATGGTAAAATCTTTATCTACAAAGAGGCAGTCTTTAAACCAATACGTATCCAAAAAGAAGTTTTGAAAAGGTCCAGTGTCGTAATTACTATCCCAAAGTACAAACTTAAAATTCCACTAAACATGTTATATCGCGTGAACAGATGTCCATTGCTCAAAAACCCATCCGGCAGAGCCTACACCATGACTCAGATATGTGAGTCGTCCCTACTTCTATGTAGATGATTAAGGCTTTTACCAAATATAGCGCAGATAGTCTCCTTCAAAGCCATTACCCTTTATGGTTGATTCCCGATAACACGTGCTAGTTGCCAGAGCTATCATCTTCTCACACCAAACCCAACGCCATAAACTGGTTATCTTCCCCAGCAAGAGTGGTTTACAACTCAAGAACAACAACAAAGAGGAAAAAGAAGTCCCAGCAGAATATATCAAATCAACAATGAATAGAATGATCCAGTGCCAGCTAGCTCACCTTGCACAAAGTACACAGTCTAACATGGTCCCCACAGTCCCATATATCCACCGCTAAAATCCTTCGGGTTGCTGTAAACGACAATGCCCACTTTGTGGGAACCATCAGACTCTGCACGAAGAGCTCTACTCACACAACTCGTATGATCATGCCATATGTTTCCTTCAAGAATTAGTTCAGCCACTACACATGAAAAGCTTGATACCACAGACAACCTTAATTCGGCAGTTATATACTCCACCAATCGGATACCACTGTCACCTCTAAGAGAAAAAATCATCTAAAAATAGTGTTCTAATGCCTATTATCTCATCCAAATGTGCCTAAATATCCAAGAGCAATACTCAGTTAAATCTAGATCGCAAAGACAAACTCCTTTTCCCTTTGTTGGATAATAGATTGTTAAAACTAATAAAAACAAACTCAGGCAAACAAGAGAGGAACAACTAATGCTAAAGCAACAATAGTAAAAGCCTCAGAACTCCAAAGTAGCCTATTAGCATCATGAAACAAAAGAGAAACTTTTTTATATCATTAAGTAATAAAGAAAAAACACATACAAAAACAAAAAAAGATCTTTTCTTTGGAGGAACTTCTAATAACATGGTACTTCTCATTAGTTTTTCTCGCACCTTATTAATTACATTTAAGTTACAAAGTTCAAATTTTCATTCACGATCATCTATACCTAAACATGTAACTCAAAATTCATCAATCGGCAAGATAAACCATCACACAAAAAATTCATTTGGACTCTTTGGAGATATTGATGACACATCATGTTATAAAAAAGATAGCAGCTGAGATATAACTATTAAGCAAAAGTAACAAGGAAAAAGCGCCTGATATATAAATATCCTTTGTACTCAACAAAAGCCTTTTTTTTATAAGGTAAATTGTATTAATCAAAAGGGTACTCAATAAATGCCTTAAACTGCAAGCGAGTAACATCATCTACAGAAAATGAAAATATATCAGAGAGCATACCTTATATTTACAAGAAAAGACCATGAGGATACATATAAGGGGGGTCATTTTGTCACTCTCTATATATCATGATCTGAGTGGCACTGGGTAGTACAACCATCAGGAAAATGAAAGTCGGGTCTAAAGAAAAGCTGGTCAATAAAATTTCTAGGCCCAACTGATAACTGGAACAGTATATATTTCATGTTTTGCATGATGTGACAAGGAAATTTAAATGTCAACCTGAAAGAAACAAGAACTTACTTGACAATTGCTCTTCTGGCTTTCCAGAAACGCTTTAGGCCAATTATTCCCACAACATCATCAGGAGAGATGTCCGTTCCAGACATAGATTCTACTATGGAAGTCTCCGATAAGTTGTCACCTTGTTCCACAATTCCTGTTTGTAATGATTTACATATCCTGTCTTCCTGGGATTCCGTACCATTCATGAGATTGTTAGTAATAATCTGCTCTTCTGATGCAAATTCTTTCATGGGATGAGAATCGCCATCATCTATACCCGTAACAGGTTCAGATATGATGGTACAACCAACCTGACGTTCGAATCTGCATTCTGGTCATTGAAAAAGATTGGTCTTAGGTATTATGCCAAAATCATTAGGAGCCAAAATCATTAGGAGGCTCACATCTTGGTGTGAAATGCAAAGTTACGTCAATTTGTACTAGAAGGCCTTCTGACAGCTTACCCTTGGATGGAGAGTTCGAGGTTGTTCTATGCTCTCTACTAGCTGGAATACATTTGGGATTCTCCTCATTCTGGCTCTCGCGCTGTTGCCTCAGAATTCGATCTGTAAGTCCTTCCAAGTCTTTATTGGGACGCCCTGAAAAGACTGGACCAGAGGGAGAGAGCTTTTCCATATCCAGATTATGACTCCCATTGGCATGATCCGGCTTGGAGTTAACAAAGACAGGGACCGCAAAGTCATCCTCTTCTGTTCTCTTATTCAACTCAAATTGTTGCAAGTGTGTATTGGGATCTGAACTGTGGCCAGGTGGCTTATCAGCTAGATGTCCAGATGGAGAGTGTTGTACAGGGAAATATACAACTCTTTCGTGCCCACTACCCTGCAAAATGTAGTTGATCCAACCAGTCAGCTTACAAATTCAACCAACCACTAAATTTACAGCTATCAATGAACTACACAGTCAATGAACGTTATCCCAAAAGAGATGGTTTCAAATCAAGAAACCTCTAAAATCCCAGCAGTAACATCACCATACAGTTTAAGAACATAATTAGATGTGACCGTAAATGTGAATATCTACATTTTCACTGACCACAGGACAAAGCCGAGAAAAAATATAACATTGACACAGCTAACACTACATCTTCACAACGCATTAAGTTGAAGAAATTAGGGTTCTCTTGCACTTGGTACTTGGTACATAAAAACATCCAAAAGGAAAGTGCTCTCCCAAATGAAAGTCCCCAAAAAGTACAAAAATATTAGTCAAATCCAGATGATAATCAGCACAAGGTCGTATATAAAGATAAGACACTTGATACTCATAAAGCGAAGACAATTTATCCTTCATGATATGTCAAGTGATGCAATGAGGCTCAACCAATTGAAGTGAAAATTACTACTCCCCCCGTTCCAGTTTATGTGAAGCTTTTGGCTTTTCGAGATTCAAACTATGTAAACTTTGACCAACGTTTCGAAAGGCATTTTGTCATTAAGTTGACATGATGAGAAGAATTGCAACTTATAGTACTTTTTGTATAGTTTTAGAATATCTAAATTTTAACTTTCAAATATCGAGTTAATCTAATCCAATTTAGCTTCAAAGATTAATCAAATTGTTTCTCGAAAAGTGAAAAGGTTTACATAAACTGGAACGGAAGGAGTACATTACTATATATCACCCAACCAATAAGCTACAAGATTGTCTTTCCCTGTATTTTCTAATGCTTGAAACATAAGCTCAAATTCAAACAACAAAAAAGAAACCAATGTAAGACTAAGTCAAGACACATACTAAATACTTAACATCCAAAAATTGCTCAGAACAGTAAACCAAACTACTCAAAGTTAGGCCCTGACTCTATACTACAGTTTAAGCAACAGATATCATGTTCAAAAAGCACAAAAAGTTTGTTGAAAACTAGTTGTACCTTTGCAGTGTTATTGTTGGGGTTAACAGGCAAAACCCCTGAATTGAATCTCTGAGAAGGTATACTGAGCTGCTCATATAAAGCCATCTTGTTCCTTGGAGGTGCTCTTGGACCTCCTTTTTCTGTATCATTTACATGAAGCCTTGGAAACATTGGCCCCATCACTTTCTCTTCACCTTTCCCTCTCTTCATTCTTTTTTCCTCCTAATAAATAAATACTCCTCTCCTAGTCTTCCTATAGATTCATCCCAATCAATAACTCCTTATAATTAAAAAAACCCCCAAAATTCAAAGATCAAATTTTTACTAGCATAAACAGTGGAATCTCATAGATCAAACCCAAAAAATCAGTTCTTTTACTCAAATAAAACTGACCACTTGGGAAAACACAGAAATCCACCAAAAATTTCAAGCAAACAGACAAAACCCACCAAAAAATCACATAAACCCAACAACCCAGAAATCAAACCGACTCTTGACCTAGAAATCAAGTGATTACTCACCAAGGGAAAAAAGACATGTACTTTGAGCCGTACAAAAGTAACAGTTGGCCTATGTTGGGAAAATGATAAGAAGAGAAATTAAAGTAACCAAAAAAACAAGAACTGATTCGAGTAAAAAGGGAAAAAGGGGCAGGAAATTAGGGATTTCTAAAAGGCCAAAGAAAGATCAAAGGAAGGGACAATTGTGAAAGGGTAGAAAAGTGCCACGAGGTGGACCCAGTAGTTATGGATAGACCACCATAGAGAGAACCTAGAAGCTCCTAAAGTGATTGTTTATTTGAATTTGAATTAAAAAGAAAAAAGAAATTGGTTGGAACATAAGATAAGATTTTCTTTCACTTTTTATTGCAACTTGTCCCAAATCTAAATAACCAAGTCATTAGGTCTCTTTCAAGTTCAATTTTGCCACGTAAATAAGATTTTGCTTTTGGTATAAAATTGAGGCTAGTGTAGCTGCGTTGATGATCACAGCATTACGGTGGGTGAGATTGGGATTTTGGAGTTTTATGGGCCTTGATCACTTCAAAGCCAAAATATTGCAAAAAAATATGACACCTTTTTAGATGATATTTAACTTTGGAATTTTTACATTCCTATGCCACATAGAAAACCTTATTATCCTTAATGTTTAAAGATTGACTTAATTACACTTAGTATACCAAATTACCAATTCTATACCATAATATATTTTAAGGGTACAATTAATGCAGCGTATATCCCTCCTTAATTCAAGGTACCGTATATCCCCCCCTACGTTTCTCTCTCCCAAACCCTCACCCTCACCCATGTTTATGTAATGTTATTAAACATAAAAATCTATGATTATGGAAACATAGATTTGCAGCATATTGATGTAGAAACACTTAAATCTTACATTGCAATTAGGAGCAGCACTCATTCAAGTTCCTGGTTACACTCATTGTTAAATTATAGATGGTCGGTTCTGTAAATATTAAAGAAAAGATTTTTAGTAAAATCATTACATCACGCTAAAGATTTTTAGCAATAGTTTTGTCAAGTTAACAGCTGCAAATAAAAAGAAAAACCAACTTTTAACTCCAGTCTAGGTAACAATGAAGAATAATAATATTACGAAGTACCATTTACCAATTCTCGCCGTAATAATTAAGAAAAATAAAAAAAAAGTGATTTTCGACTTATTAATCGAATTCTCTCACTGAAACCAAATTTCAAATGGTAAAAATAGTGAATTAGTTTCATTTTCAATAGGACACGTGCATACACGACATATGCCATCAATTTCATAGTCCCAATTCTCAAACAATATCAAATGCTATAATCTATTGCAAAATTTCTTATTTTTATCACAATAATTGCGTTTTTTCAGAAGATTTTGTACAAGTTTTAGTCGTTTTGGATTTGTGAAAACAGAAAACAATGCATCTACAATCAGAATACAAATAATCTACAATTCATCTACAAAATATCTACAAATTGGGTATATTGAATTTTAATATCCCAATTCCCATTCGATTGTAGTTTAATTGGGATTTTCGACATAATTGCGTTTTTTGCAGAAGATTTGTAGAAGTTTTAGTCGTTTTTGATTTGTGAAAACAGAAAACAAAGCATCTACAATTAGAATACAAATAATCTACAATTTATCTACAAAATATTTACAAACTGGGTACATTGAATTTTTATATCACAATTCCCATTCAATTTGTAGCATAATTGTGATTTTTGACATAATTGCGTTTTTTCAGAAGATTTGTAGAAGTTTTAGCCGTTTTTTATTTGTGAAAACAGAAAATAAAGTATCTACAATCAGAATACAAATAATCTACAATTTATCTACAATTTCTGCAATATGTCTTCTTCTTCTTCTTCTTCTTCTTCTTCTTCTTCTTCGAGTTTCAATCTGAAATTCAGTCAAAACCAAGTCTAATCTTCACTAAAACCCCTCAAAATTGAGATATAAACTCCAAACCATATTCCCGATTATTTTTAACAACACCCAATCCAAACAAATAATGATTTTTGAAAACTCAAATTTGAATTCAAAGCTTTCAAGCTTTTTAATGGCTGTCAATGGTGGAAAATATCTGGAAGAATATTTACTTCCATAATTGTAGCGCGCCTAAATAAGAATATCTGAAAGAATATTTAGTTCCAGATTTGTAGCGCGCTTAATTAGGAAGGAATCAGCTCCTAATAATTGGTATTTAATGAATGGTATATATTTTGTAGAATAACTGTGAACATGGCGGGTAAATATGAAACTATGCACATTTTTGGTAATAAGGTTTCATATATGGTATAGGAAGGAAAAAGTGACCTTGCTTGTCTCAGGGTAGAATTTCAAGGTCAAAAATTTATGGTGTTATCCACGGGATAAGCGAGGGATAATACTTGTTAAATTTGAAGTTTTACCCATGAGACAAACAAAGACAAAAATTCAAGACCATCCACTCTGCGAGAATTCCCAATTCTAGGTAGAAATGACAGCAGGTAGCCATTCTAAAGGGCTGGTATTTTAGGAACTAGCCAGGGCATCCTGAATTTTAGTTTTTCAGTTTATTTTTTTGCGACAACAATGTCCTGAATTGTCCCGAAATTAAGATTCTTAGTTTAAAATTTCAGGACAAAATAAGTAGGGGTGTTCATGGTTCGGTTTGGGTCGGTTTTTTCCTAAAAAGAAACCAAACCAAGTAAGTCGGTTTTTCAAATATTGGAACCAAACCAAACCAATTAAGTCGGTTTTTTATCGATTCGATTTTTGTCGGTTTTTTCGGTTATTTATCAGTTTTTTTCTTAAATATGAGACATACACTACCAAACGCATATTCCGGCGACTACATTTTCAACGTAACACTATCAGATCAATTGCTCTTTGAGAAATCTATCATTTACCAAGATATATTGATGATAATTAAATTAAATAGTGATGAATAATTTAAGTACTCAATTAAATATCGATTATTTTTATCATGAAATAAATTCTTGTACTTGCAAAAGAAACTACCAATCAAACTAGAATGTAAAGGCAAAGAATTAGATTATTATTGTAATAGCAAAGAACTAGACTAAAAATACAAATGATTAATATGTACGATAAAATTTTAGAAATTTTATATAAAAATACATATATGTAGGTGTAATAATAATTTTAAATAGCTACTTTTATAGTCGGTTTGGTTCGTGTTTTTTCGGTTATTTTTTTATTAAAACCAAAACCAAACCAAATTTGATCGATTTTTAAAATTCAAAACCAAAACCAAACCAAACCTAAAAGGTATCGTTTTTTTTGGTCGATTTGGTTCGGTTTTTCGGGTTTTTATGAACACCCCTAAAAATAAGTATTGACTAATCTCTAAATAGCATCCCTGAGAATAGTTATTTGTGCACTTGCCCCTAGGGTGACAATTGGTCTTAAATTTTGACTAAACCAAAAGTTCGGCTTAATTTGAAAGTCTCTAAACTCAGCTCATTGACTTTTGCATCTTGCTATTATACCATGGTTAATATAAGGGAAATTAACGGAATGCTCTCAAAAGAAGTTACCTCAATATACTAATTTAGAAGAAAAAAGTATTTACAACATAACCAAGAGGGGTGTAGTTGTATATGTTGAAGATAGACAATTCACATGTTGAACTATTCTACATGTTGTATACCTTAATAATCATAAAGTTTTTAAAGCACGTATTTTCTATTTGTTCGATTCTTAGCTAACGAGAGAACAGAGAAATGAAGAGGAAGAGAAATTGGAAATGTATTCTTCTTATCAGGGTCATTCAATACAATGCACCCTTATAGTGCTAATGTCCTCATTTATACTAACTAACTAACAGTGCATTTACAGTTGTCAAAGTAGCCACTAACTAACTGACTAATTTGCAACTAACTCAAACAACCCACTTATACTTCTATTGTGTACACTTTAGTCCCTTGTATCCCAAGACTCCCCCTCAAGATGGAGAGTGAAATGTATTGAACACTCCCAGCATGGAAAGAAGAAGCCGGTGTTCAGTAACACCAAGTCCTTTTGTCATGATGTCTGCCAACTGAAGCTTTGTTGAAACATGATGAGGTGTGAGCTGTCCATTTTTATTTTCTCCCGAACAAAATGATAATCAATCTCGATGTGCTTTGTTCGTTCATGTAAGGCAACATTCAATTCTTGTCATAAGCCAACTAGCCAAGTAACTCAGCTGCTACTGCTGCAAGACTCCTATACTCAGTTTCAGCTGAGCTACGACTTACTGTTTGTTGCTTCTTGGACTTCCAGGATAGCAAAGACTCCCCCAGTTTTATAACATATCCAGTGATCGACCTCCATGTATTTGGGTATGCTGACCGATCAGAATCACAGTAGGCAGTGAGATGAAATATAAGACCTCTTTTTAGGAAGACACCAAGTCCAGGTGAGCTCTTGATGTACCTGACTACTCTGAGTGTAGCATCCAAGTGAGATTGTTTAGGATGTTGCATGAACTGATTTAGCACTTGCACATCAAAACAAATATCAGGACTTGTGATGGTCAAATAGAGCAGTTTACCCACTAACCTCTGGTAACATGCTATATCCTGCAATTCTAAATCTCCAGTGTGTCCTACATGTTTGTCATACTCTGTGGTAGTCAATTTCTGATTAAGCTCAATCGGAGTAGAAGCAGGTTTTGCTGCAGCTAGTCTTGTGGTGGAAATCAATTCCAGTGTATATTTTCTTTGGTTTAGCAGCAAACCCTTATCTAAATGCATCACTTCTATGCCCAAGAAATATCTGGGTTTCCCTAAATCCTTGACTTTAAATTTGGTGTGCAATGTAATCTTAGCCTCTTCCACTAGAGACATGTTGATACCAGTGATTAAAAGATCATCAACATATACTAGGATGACAACAATGTCCTGTGTTGTTTGCTTAGTAAACAAAGAATGATCATATGCACTCTGTTGATATTCTGCTCCTACTAAAGCATCTGTGAGCTTAATGTTCCATTGTCTCGAAGCCTGTTTCAAGCCATAGAGTGATTTCACTAGTCTGCAAACTTTATTCTTCCCATGGCTTTGGAAACTCTGTGGCAAGACCATGTATACTTCCTCATACAAATCACTTTGTGAGAATGCATTGTTGACATCCATTTGATAGAAAATCCACCCCTTTGAGGCTGTTATGCTAAGGACAGTTCTCACAGCTACCATTTTTGCAACTGGTGAAAATGTCTCATGATAGTCCAACCCTTCTTGTTGAGTGTATACTTTTGCAACTAGTCGTGCCTTGAACCTCTCAACCTCTCCATTTGACTTGTATTTGATCTTGAATACCCATTTAGAACCAATTGGCTTCTTCCCTTCTGGTAAGTCTACCACCTCCCAAGTGTGATTTTCTTCAAGTGCCTTAATTTCTTGGTTCATAGCTTCTATCCACCTTGAGTCATGTACAACTTCCTTAAAAGACCGTGGCTCAGTTAAGACTGAAAAAACACTGAGATTGGACTGATATGTAGGAGATAGATTATCATAGGAGATGGCATTAGAAATTGAGTAGGGATTGTTAGTGTGTGTCTTAACAGTAGTGATGTAATCCTTAAGACAAATGGAAGGTTTTCCTTGTCGACTAGACTTCCTAGTCTCTATTTCTGTAGATGCTGGTTGTGCATGCATACTTGCTTCCTCTGTTGTTTCTAAAGAAGGCTCCTGAGCTGCTGTTGGCTCAGCTGCTTGTTCAGAAATAGAATTCTCATTTGTTGGGGCTGCATTCTCATGTTCTCCACCAGATATTACATTGTTTATGACTGTTTCACTATCTGTAGTTTCTACTTTTGTAGGAGTATTGTCTTCAATTAGAAAATGCATGTCCTGAGATGTAGTTGGAATCACAGTTGTATGTGGTTGTTGCACCTCTCCTGCTTCAAATGAATGTTGAGAAGTGAAAAGATCCTCTGAATTATCTGAACTTGTAGTATTGCCAAAATGAAAGATCTCGTCTTTGAACACCACATCTCTGCTAACAAATATACTCCTGTTCTCTAGATCATACAGCCTATAACCCTTTTGAGTTTCTGAAGATCCAATAAGAACGGCCTTTGTTGCCCTGACTGTAAAATTTATCACATTTAGGTAGGTTACTTGCATAGCACAAGCAACCAAATACCCTCAAGTGATCCACCTTAACTGGCTTTCCATATAACAACTCATAAGGTGATTTACCTTGCAATACACTAGTGGGCAACTTATTTATCAAGTATACTGCAGTTCTTACACAATCATCCCAGAACCTCCTAGGAATTGAACTTGAAATTTTAAGGCTCTTGCAACCTCCAAGATATGCCTATGTTTTTGTTCAACCACCCCATTTTGTTGTGGGGTGTATAGACATCTACTCTGGTGTATAATCCCAAGAGAGGCAAACAATGTATTGCATTTGAGAATTGAAGAGCTTAGTACCATTATCTGATCTAACAACTTTCACAGTGACTTCAAACTGAGTCTTTATCATTGCAAGGAAGTTCTTTATTACAACAACTACTTCACATTTAGATTGTATTAAGCATACCCAAGTAAAGATGCTATAGTCATCTACAGTTGTAACAAAATAAAACTTCTTATCATATGTAGGTACCTTATAAGGTCCCCAAACATCCATTTGTACAAGCTGGAAACAACTACTTGACCTGATGTTACTAGTAGAAAATTGTAGTCGACATTGCTTTACTAAAGGGCACACTTCACATTTGTCCTGCACTCTAGTATGTATCTTATTCTTCAACAATGAAATATGCTGCATAGACTTTGCTGATGCATGGCCTAGTCTCAAATGTCACAATCTTGTTTCTCCATATTCCTTCAGAAAACTTGTTGTTGTTATTGGCAAATTCTCCTTTATCAGGTACAATCCATTGTTTTCTCTACCAATACTATCACCTTACCATTATAAAGCCCCTGAAATATGCAAAAATCAGGGTAAAAACCCACTGAGTAGCATAATTGCCCAGTAAGTTTCGATATTGATAATAACTTAAATTTAAAATCTGGCACATATAGAACTCCTTCAATAGTTTTGTCTCCTATTACTACTATATCTCCTGTATGTGCTATATGTTCCTTATTGCCACTTGGTAATTGTACTCCATCTATTCTATGGTCTGCCCTTTTAAGGTTACTTAAAGCATTCTTGCAATGTGTCACATGGTGAGTTGCACCTGAGTCCACTATCCAAACATGATTATTAGCAGCTACATTTGCCATTAATGCGATAATGCCTGCAGTGTTTGTGGAACAATCACTTGTGGTGGTTTTCTGCAATAGATTCACCAGTTGTTTGTATTGGTCCTCAGTAAAGAAATTTTCTTGAGTTGGCATCATAACCTCCTGCTTTACCTCAGTGGGCGGTTGCATTGTTTACATAGGTCCTCCCTCTTGAGTTTTGACCTCTCTTCTCGCTTTTGAAATTTGGTGGATACCCCACTATCTTATAATAATTTTCCTTAAGGTGTCCTTTATAACCACAGTAATCATAGACTAGTCCTGGCCTTTTAGGTCTGAATTCATGACTCTTTCGTGCCATCATTGTGAGTGGATCCTTCAATGTGTCTGTGACCCCCATGGTCCTTTGGCTTTCCTCTTGTGTGACTATTGCATAGGCTTCATTCACAGTGATTACATGCCTTTTAGCCAAAACATTACTCCTAATATTACCATAATTTTCATTCAATCCCATGAGAAACTGCAATAGACATATGTTCTTCAAGAGCTCTACAGAAGGTCTAGATTCTTCACAATCACATGAGGCTAGAGGTGCTATTACATATAATTCATCCCATAGATCCTTCATCTTAGAATAGTAACTAGTAACTGAGTCAGTCCCCTATCTCAAAGTTGCAATAGCAGTCCAGAGATGATAAATCCTTGTTAGATTGATTTATCAAATCTCTCCTGAAAATCAGCCCACACTTTTTTTGCATTTGATTCATACACGATACTAGGCATCAATTCACTAGAAATAGTACTACCAATCCATGAGAGAACAATCGCATTACATTTCTCCATTGCTCTGCCAATTTGCCCTGTACATGCTTTTTACACAGGATCCATCTACAAATTCTAGCTTGCTCTTTCCCCGGAGTGCCAATTTCATCGCTCTACTCCATAGTGTGTAATTTTCTAGGTCTATGAGCTTGAGCAAAATTAAGATGAGTCCCGGAGCATATGAAGCTTACAAAAACAATGGATGATTATGATCTAGTGAACTGACTTCATTATCCACCAAGGCTGTTAGAAAATTGAGCTCAGAAAACTTGAATCTTGCTGGAAATCGATCGGAATTACAATCCTTGTGATGCCCGCTCTGATACCATGTTCGATTCTTAGATAACGAGAGAACAGAGAAATGAAGAGGAAGAGAAATTGGAATTGTGTTCTTCTTATCAGGGTCGTTCAATACAATGCACCCTTGTAGTGCTAATGTCCTCATTTGCACTAACTAACTAACAGTGCATTTATAGTTGTCAAAGTAGCCACTAACTAACTGACTAATTTGCAACTAACTCAAACAACCTCCTTATACTTCTATTGTGTATACTTTAGTCCCTTGTATCCCAAGACTATTCGTAAAATCATAGAAGGTAATCCTTACTTTGTAAAAGAAAGCCCCACATATTGATAGTGATATGCAACAAAATTCAGCTAGAAATACACATCTTATTTTGGATAATTAAGACCTAATAAACATTACCAGAAGACTACATTAGAATTCCAGTAAGAAGTATTTCTTAGATATTTACAGTGAAGAAAAATAACTGCACAATCAAAAGCATGAGGCTAGCCATTTTTCAGCTATGTAATCTAAAAATAGGGTGAAACTCCATGACAGTATCCAATTGCCATTCTCTCATTATTTCTATCTGTAATTCTAACTTTCTCCTGTTTTTCACCCATTTCCTTTTGACATATGTGACAATTCACCATCTAATTGACTTTATAGAATGCAAGAAGTGGGTGATAATAGGGATTGTATACGGTCAAAATTATATGTCCCCAATTTTGTAGGCTCGAGGGGTCGCGTCGATAACAAGTTCAATATGGATCGAGCTCGAGCCCAATGGAAGAATACAAAACTCGAAGATCAAAGTGCTCGATGAACATCGTGGCCGAGTTTGACCAACCTCGAGATAATACCGTTATGGTTTTATAACAGAAAGAGCGAGATTCTAGCGGAGGCCCTAAGATCGCGGCGTAAATTCCGGAACGGATTTGTACTAGGCGGTTAGACAGCTGTATAATAAGATTCCCTACTACAATTAGAACTGTACCTTATTTAGGATTCCCCTACTATATAAAAGGGACCCCAATCATTTGTAATGCATGAATCATTGACAAGAGAATATACATACATCACTTTCTCGCTTACTGTTTATCTGAATCATCTTAATGTTATTTTATTGTTCTTCTTTATTCACCTCGAGGTCACCTTAGCCCGAGGTCGGGACTAGCTTGCACACTAGTTTGATTTACCTTACTCTTTAATTTACACACTTGATTCCTTGTTTATCAGTTAGTATTGGATTGAATCACGTATCTTTAAAACCACAAAGCAAATTTAATTGTTACTCGAATTTTAGGGTAAACAGTTTGGCGCCCACTGTGGGGCTAAAGATAATAGTGATTGTTTCAGTACTGATTCTGATAACACACGTTATTTTCACATTTGTTCTTGTCAAGAATTTTTTTTCTCAGGCTGAATCATGTCAAACTCACAAAATGCACCCGTACATGGCGATGATGGTCTTGGATTTCACGGGGAAAATGATAATGTAGTTTCTCCAGGAGTCGGTGTGCCACCAGTTAACCCCGGGGAAGTGCCGATTGCAGAACCAGTCGATGTTAGTTCGCACATTGCTTTGAATGCGGACTTAGGCGCAGACCCCGGAGGAAGTGTATGCAGGGAAGTCCGATCTGGTGGACAAGGAACACATGGTGTAGGAGACGGGGAAGTTATCCTCCAGGTAATATTCGAGATGCTACAAGCTCAGCAGGTTGATATCACTCAGCTTCAAAGTCAACATAAAACTCCGAGTATGGTCAAACCAGAAATCACTCGTCGTACCGAGCCGGTGCCAGAAAGGTCGAACGGTAATGGATCAGGGACTGATCCGGCGATTATGAAGATGCTCGAGGAGCTCACCAAAAGAATCGAGTGGGGAGAGAAAAAAATTGAAGATAATGACAAAAAAGTAGAAACATACAACTCTCGTGTTGATCAAATACCGGGGGCACCCCCAATCTTAAAAGGTTTGGATGCCAAGAAGTTCGTACAAAAGCCATTCCCTCAGAGTGCGGCTCCGAAGCCCATTCCTAAGAAGTTCCGTATGCCATATATACCTAAGTACAACGGGACGAGCGATCCTAATGAACACATCACCTCGTACACATGCGGGATTAAAGCAAACGACTTAAATGATGATGAGATCGAGTCGGTTTTATTGAAAAAATTTGGGGAAACTTTGTCAAAGGGAGCAATGATCTGGTATCACATCTTGCCGCCGAATCCTATCAATTCATTTGCTATGTTAGCAGATGCCTTCGTGAAGGCACACTGACGAGTGTCTGGCGTGTGTATAAATTAAACTCGTACTCTGTCAAATTATAGTATAGAAAGATGTCGAACCCACAGAGATTGATTTATCTATTCTACAGAAGTTTCTTGTTTTAATTACTATTTGAGAAAATCAGAAAGAGTTGAGTTGTAAATTAATTAACTAAAATGCATGAATAGAGCAGTAGAAAATATTTTACTTTTCACAAATATAATAAAAAGGTGTTGGGATCCTGACTTCACTTAATATTTTTTATTATATAGTAGATACATTTATCCTTCAACTTCTATTTCTCATAAATGTATAAATGCCTCTCACGATTACATTTATATATTATTACTATAGTTGAACAATTAAATGCACTCCTCTCGGTTATACAAATTAATCGTTAAAATAGTAATATTAAAGAACCAGAAATATATACTTGAACTAAAACATACTCTTGTTAGTAAGTCCCTTTCGGTTACCCTACTTGTTATAACTGATTTCTACAATATTCGCCTCTTTCGATTACAAATAAGTGTAGAATCAATTTTAACACATATGAGCTAGATGTCACTAAATAAAGTTAACATCTATCAATACCAAATTTAACTAAATTACTTCTTCCGCCTCTTTCGATTACAGAATTAGTAAGAAGTTAAAATATAATACGAAGTAGATAGATGTTAACAAATTAAATAACACCCAACTATAAAGCATATAAAATTTAAATAAAAAGCTTCAGCTCAAGCATGTGAAATTTAGGAATAATATCTACTATTATATAAAAATATTAAGATCCGTCATTCTCCCAACACAAGAAAAGTTACTCCATAATGGAGTTAGTGTTGACAACGGAAATATTCTTGCCCATTAAATAAGAAAATAGAAAGAAATATTCAAAAGAATAATTCCCCTATTTAATTAAAAATAGGAATTAGAGTAATTTCCTACACCGGATAACTGAAGACGAAGAAGAAAGAAAATGACTTCTGAAGATAAAGAAATTATATTTTGCTCCTTCCTTTTTTTTCCACCATTTGCTAACGTATGCTTTTGTAATCAAACCATAACAAGTTGGTTTGGTTATAGCCACTTGTTTTGGTTATGAAAGATTCTTTTATTTTTTGAATCTGGTTACGACCACTCTGTTGTGGTAGATGGATTTTATGCAGCTCATATTTTGTCGTAGCTTGCTTCTTTTTTTTTTTTTTGAAGTCTGTTTGTCGAAGAATCTGCTGATATATGGCTTCAAATGATGACCGTTTACTTTGAATTTGTCTCCCCCATCTGCATGTTGTATTTCAATGGCACCATAGGGGGTCACTCCTGTTACTATATATGGTCCTGTCCAGCGTGACTTAAACTTCCTGGGAATAATCTCAATCGGCTATGTATAGCAAAACATGATCTCCACTTTAAAATCTTTATGGTCGGATGAGTTTGTTGTCCATTTTTTTGACTTTTCCTTTGTNGACATCTATACATCTTGGCCGCAACTGACTATTTCTCAAAATGGGCCGAGGCTGTCGCTCTCAAGGAAGTGAAGAAAGAGAATGTTGCAAACTTCATTCGAGTGAACATCATATATCGTTTTGGCATTCCTAGTTATATAATAACAGATAATGGCAAACCGTTCGATAACAAATTGATGACCAAGATCTGTGAATTTTTCGGCTTCAAGCAACGTAATTCGTCAATGTATTATGCTGCTGCAAATGGACTAGCCGAAGCATTTAACAAGACGCTTTGCAACTTGTTAAAGAAGGTCGTCTCCAAGTCTAAAAGGGATTGGCATGACAGAATGGAAGAAGCTTTGTGGGCATATCGTACGACTCACCGCACGCCGACACAAGCAACTCCTTATTCTCTTGTTTATGGAGTCGAAGCAGTTCTTCCTCTTGAGCGTCAAATACCGTCCTTGCGACTCGCTGTCCAAGAAGGTCTTACTGAAGAAAAAAATGCTCGTCTGCGCCTTGAAGAACTTGAGTCCCTTGATGAAAAAAGGCTAGAAGCTCAACAAAGTCTTGAATGTTATCAAGCTCGTCTTTCTCGTGCTTTCAACAAAAAGGTTCGCTTGAGGTCCTTCCAAGTTGGCGATCAAGTTCTTGCAGTAAGAAGATGACGAGTGTCTGGCGTGTGTATAAATTAAACTCGTACTCTATCAAATTATAGTATAGAAAGATGTCGAACCCACAGAGATTGATTTATCTATTCTACAGACGTTTCTTGTTTTAATTACTATTTGAGAAAATCAGAAAGAGTTGAGTTGTAAATTAATTAACTAAAATGCATGAATAGAGCAGTAGAAAATATTTTACTTTTCACAAATATAATAAAAAGGTGTTGGGATCCTGACTTCACTTAATATTTTTTATTATATAGTAGATATATTTATCCTTCAACTTCTATTTCTCATAAATGTATAAATGCCTCTCACGATTACATTTATATATTATTACTATAGTTGAACAATTAAATGCACTCCTCTCGGTTATACAAATTAATCGTTAAAATAGTAATATTAAAGAACCAGAAATATATACTTGAACTAAAACATACTCTTGTTAGTAAGTCCCTTTCGGTTACCCTACTTGTTATAACTGATTTCTACAATATTCGCCTCTTTCGATTACAAATAAGTGTAGAATCAATTTTAACACATATGAGCTAGATGTCACTAAATAAAGTTAACATCTATCAATACCAAATTTAACTAAATTACTTCTTCCGCCTCTTTCGATTACAGAATTAGTAAGAAGTTAAAATATAATACGAAGTAGATAGATGTTAACAAATTAAATAACACCCAACTATAAAGCATATAAAATTTAAATAAAAAGCTTCAGCTCAAGCATGTAAAATTTAGGAATAATATCTACTATTATATAAAAATATTAAGATCCGTCATTCTCTCAACACAAGAAAAGTTACTCCATAATGGAGTTAGTACTGACAACGGAAATATTCTTTCCCATTAAATAAGAAAATAGAAAGAAATATTCAAAAGAATAATTCCCCTATTTAATTAAAAATAGGAATTAGAGTAATTTCCTACACCGGATAACTGAAGACGAAGAAGAAAGAAAATGACTTCTGAAGATAGAGAAATTATATTTTGCTCCTTCCTTTCCCCTTTCACCATTTGCCAACGTATGCTTTATAATCAAACCATAACAAGTTGGTTTGGTTATAGCCACTTGTTTTGGTTATGAAAGATTCTTTTATTTTTTGAATCTGGTTACGACCACTCTGTTGTGGTAGATGTATTTTATGCAGTTCATATTTTGTCGTAGCTTGCTTCTTCTTTTTTTTGTTTTCCTCTTCTTGAAGTCTTATTGCTTTTGTACCGATTCTTCTCGTAGCATTTCCTGCGCAATCAAATTAAATTTGTGAAAGAAACATGATAATTTTTTTATACTTTTGCGAGGAAGGATATATATTAAAATCAGGTAAAATGTACTTATCACACACGTCGGGGCCATAAAGGTCGCAACGAGGAAATCTGACGTTTTTAAGATAAGACTGAGTGGTGATGAAATGCTAAGGGAGTTCGTATCCTGATTTCAAATGGAGCGAATGGAATTACCACCGGTTACAGATGATTGGGCCGTTCAAGCCTTTACCCAGGGGTTGAACGAGCGGAGTTCGATTGCGTCATGATAGTTGAAGCAAAATTTGATCGAGTATCCAGCTGTAACTTGGGCAGATGTGCATAATCGCTACCAATCGAAGATCAGGGTCGAGGACGACCAGCTGGGAGCTTCCTCGGGTTCAGTTCATCCAAATAGATTGGTAGTTAAAGCCCCGAGAGATACCGACAGGGAGCCAAGGTCGAACAGGGAACGATATCAGCCATATGTCGCAGATCGAAGAAACAATGGTTCGGGGCGCAATCCTTCTCGGAATGATCAAGGAAATGATCGAGGTCACAACTTTCGGGGTCTTATGAGTAAGAATGGTTTTGATAAACATACAGATCCCACAGAAGCACCTCGGTTATCAGAGTATAATTTCAGTATCGATGCATCGGGGATCGTATCGGCTATCGGAAGGATCAAAGACACCAGGTGGCCCAGACTTATACAAACTGATCCTTCTCAAAGAAATCCAAACTTGATGTGTAAATATCACGGCACACATGGCCATAGGACCGAAGACTGCAGACAGCTGAGGGAGGAGGTAGCTCGATTGTTCAACGAGGGCCACCTTTGAGAGTTTCTCAGTGATCGAGCTAAGTATCACTTTAGAGAAAGAGACGCCAACAGAAAGAATGAGCAGGAAGAACCGCAACATGTAATTCATATGATCGTTGGCGGGGTCGATTTTCCACAAGGGCCTATATTCAAACGAACCAAGGTGTCGATCACCAGAGAGAAGCATACTCGGGGCTATGTGCCCGAAGGCATCCTATCGTTCAATGACGAAGAAGCGGAGGGCACTTCTCAACCGCACAACGACGCCCTGGTAATTTCTATTTTGTTAAATAAAATTCAAGTTAAACGTGTTCTAGTGGATCCAGGTAGTTCAGCAAACATAATCAGCTCGAGGGTCGTAGAGCAGCTCGGCCCGCAGAACCAAATTGTGCCTGCATCTCGAGTCTTAAACGGCTTCAACATGGCAAGTGAAACAACGAAGGGGGAGATAATCCTACCAGTAAACGTGGCCGAGACCATCCAAGATACAAAATTCCATGTCATTGAAGGTGACATGAGATATAATGCACTACTCGGGAGGCCATGGATCCACAACATGAGGGCAGTACCGTCGACCCTCCATCAAATGATGAAATACCCGACAGCGGATGGTGTGAGAACAGTTTAGGGGGAACAGCACGCCGCAAAGGAAATGTTTGCAGTCGATGAGGTGACGCCGATATCAGCACTCTCGACCTCAGAAAAATCGAGCACCAAAGATAAGCAGATGGCCAAATAGCAATCACCGTCCCCAGCTTCGACCGAATCGGAGAAACAGGTAATTGAAGAAGAAGAAGAGGATTTCCTTACTCCTCGAACTTTCGTTGTTCCCGAAGAATCAGATGCAACCAAGTCGACGGTCGAAGAGCTGGAACAGGTCATACTGATCGAGTACATGCCCGAGCGAAAGGTATACCTGGGAACGGGGCTTACCCTGGAACTCAGGAAAAAACTCATTCAATTTCTTATCGATAACATGGATTGTTTTGCCTGGTCCCATTTAGACATGATAGGGATCCCGCCGTAAATAACAACATACCGGCTAAGCCTCGACCCAGATTCAAACCAGTGAAGCAAAAAAGAAGGCCCCAGTCCGAGGTGAAACATGCATTCATAAAGGATGAGGTAACTAAACTTCTTAAAATAGGGTCCATTCGGGAGGTAAAATACCCCGAATGGTTAGCCAACGTAGTTATAGTCCCTAAAAAAGGGAACAAACTTAGAATGTGCGTAGATTATAAGGATTTAAACAAGGCATGCCCTAAAGACTCTTTTCCGCTGCCTAACATCGATCGCATGATCGACGCCATGGCTGGCCACGAGATCCTTACCTTTCTCAATGCCTATTCCAGGTACAATCAAATTCAGATGAACCCGGAAGACCAGGAGAAGACCTCATTTATCACTAATTATGGAACATACTGTCACAATATAATGCCTTTCGGGCTAAAAAATGCAGGAGCTACATACCAACGCCTAGTTAACAAAATGTTCGAGGAACAGATAGGTAAATCAATGGAAGTTTACATTGACAATATGTTGGTTAAGTCCCTGCGCGAAGAGGACCATTTAATTCATTTGCAGGAAATATTCAAAATCTTGAGGAAGTACAACATGAAGCTTAACCAAGAAAAATGTGCCTTCGGGTCGGCTCGGGCAAGTTCCTCGGCTTCGTGGTATCAAATCGGGGAATCGAAATCAACCCCGACAAGATCAAGGCCATCGAGGATATCACCATCGTAGATAGTGTGAAAGCCGTACAAAGGCTAACAGGACGGATAACCGCCTTGGGCCGATTCATTTCGAGGTCATCAGATTAAAGCCACAGGTCCGTTTCCTTACTCAAAAAGAAAAATAATTTCGCATGGACCCTGGAATGCCAGCAAGCATTGGAGGAATTGAAGCGATACTTATCGAGCCCACCTTTGCTTCACACTCCAAAGGTGGATGAGAAGTTGTACTTATACTTGGCAGTGTCTGAAATAGCGGTAAGTGGTGTACTAGTTCGAGAAGAGCAAGGTACGCAGTTTCCTGTCTATTACATAAGTTGGACTTTAGGAGATGCTGAAACTAGGTATCCACACTTAGAGAAATTGGAATTTGCATTAATAAGCGCATCTAGAAAGTTAAAGCCATATTTCCAGTGTCACCCCATATGTGTGTTAACCACTTATCCTCTTCGAAATGTTTTGCACAAGCCCGAGTTATCGGGCCGATTGGCCAAATGGGCCGTCGAACTTGGCGGGTACGATATCGAATATCGACCCCGAACGACCATCAAGTCTCAAATCTTAGCTGACTTTGTGGCCGATTTTACACCAACCCTCATACCTGAAGTGGAGAAGGAACTTCTACTAAAATCGGGTACATCATCGGGGGTATGGACCCTCTTCACGGATGGTGCCTCGAATGTGAAGGGATCTGGGCTTGGCATTGTTTTGAAGCCACCTACAGGTAACACGATTAGACAATCTATCAAAACTTCTAGGTTGACTAACAATGAGGCCGAGTATGAGGCCATGATTGCAAGTCTCGAGCTAGCTAAAAGCTTGGGGCAGAAGTCGTTGAAGCCAAGTGTGATTCTCTGTTGGTGGTGAACCAAGTAAATAAATGCTTCGAAGTTCGAGAGGATAGGATGCAAAGGTATTTGGACAAGCTACAAGTAACCTTGCACCGCTTCAAGGAGTGGACTCTAGACCATGTACCTCGAGAACAAAACAGTGAGGCCGACGCACTTGCAAACTTGGGGTCATCCGTCGAGGAAGATGATATTATCCTGGGGACTGTCGTCCAGTTATCGAGATCTGTGGTCGGGGAGGGTCATGCCGAGATAAATTCTACAAGTCTGACTTGGGATTGGAGGAATAAGTATGTCAAATATTTAAAAAATGGGAAGCTCCCGTCGGACCATAAAGAATCAAGGGCTTTACCAACCAAGGTTGCTCGGTTCACATTGGATGAAGATGGAACATTATACAGAAGGACGTTCGATGGACCATTGGCGGTATGTTTAGGGCCGGGGACACCGATTATGTTTTACGAGAGATCCACGAAGGAACTTGTGGAAATCACTCCGGAGCCGAGTCTTTGATTCGCAAAATTATTAGAGCATTGTTTTACTGGGATAGCATGGAAAAAGACACTAAGGAATTTGTCAGAAAATGTGATAAATGTCGAAGGTTTGCAATGATTCATCAGCCCGGGGAGCAACTTCATTCAGTCCTGTCCCCGTGGCTTTTCATGCAATGGGGAATGGACATCGTCGGCCCTCTACCTATGGCCCCAGGTAAAGCTAAATTCATTTTGTTTATGACTGACTACTTTTCTAAATAGGTGGAAGCACAGGCCTTCGAGAAGGTCAGAGAAAAAGAAGTTATAGACTTCAACTGGGACCACATCGTGTTGATTTGGGATACCTGCCGGAATCGTATGCGACAATGGGAAGCAATTCGTCGGCAACATGGTAACGGAGTTCCTCGAAGCACAAAAATAAAAAGGATCTTATCAATGTCGTACAACCCAAGCGGGAACAGACAGGCCGAATCGACAAATAAGACTATCATTCAACACTTAAAGAAAAGGTTGAACGATGCAAAAGGAAAATGGAGAGAAGTTCTGCCCAAGGTTCTTTGGGCATATCGAACGACATCGAAGTCCAGCACGGGGGAAACCCCGTTCTCTTTAGTATACGGCTCCGAGGCCTTAATTCTAGTCGAGGTCGGGGAATCCAGCGCCAGATTTCGACATGCATCGGAGGAATCAAATCACGAGGCTATGAATACTAGCCTCGAGATATTAGATGAAAAATGAGAAGCTGCACTTGTTCGGATGGCTACACAGAAGCAAAGAATCGAGAGATATTATAATAGAAGAACCAACGTTCGACACTTCGGAATCGGGGACTTAGTTCTAAGAAAAGTCACCCTCAATACTCGAGACGCGAATGGAGGGAAACTATGCCCGAATTGGGAAGGACCGTACCGAGTCATCAGAGTCATCGGAAAAGGATCTTACAAACTTGGCACGATGGAAGGCAAACAATTTCCAAACAATTAGAATGTATCGTTACTCAAACGATATTATTGCTAAGGTATGACCTTCTCCCTTTTTCCATTTATATTTGATACTAACTTATTGCAGGTGTTCGATCGAAGACGTCGAGAGAATCCTTCTACATGAAGACCTTAGGTTTTAAAGCATGCGTTACACTCTTTTTCCCTTAGATCGGGTTTTATCCCAAATGGGTTTATCCGGCGAGGTTTTTAACGAGGCAACAACTATGTGCTACCTAAGGAGAATTCAACAGTATCCAAGGCTTCTTTTCAATCAACCTCGAATACTGGGGGGCATCACCCTCGGAGGTTATATTTTGAGAAAAATACTTCACGCCAAAGAGGGTCTCGATAGGAAAACTTTGTAATGGGCCAAATAGTCAGATGAACCGTGTCCATGTAGAATAGTCGAGCCCCGATGGCAAAACATGTACGCATGTATGAATTATTCAAAGAAGCATTCTTTCTATATAAAACACTTTGTGTCTCAAAGAAATTTGCTATTATACGAGCTCCATACTTGTGATTCTGTGAGAAACGGCTCAAAGGCCAAAACACAAATACATCTCGAATACTCGGGGACTGTCGTCGACAGTCAATACATTCGAGTTGTCTAAACTCGAGTTCATAAGATCTCAAAGAGACACCCCCCGATGTAAAGGCCAAGGCCAACATACTCGGGGACTAAAGGCTACAGACATACTAAAGGCTATGGCTGAAATAAAGGCTACGACCGAAATAACGCAGCTCGGAGACGTCCGAATTCCGCAATAAAATTAGGCCTTCGAATTCTCAGAAAACCGGTTAATAAAGGCTACCCTTGGCAAAATAATTGAAGGGCTTCGATAAAATCAGCCCTCAAAAAACCTTAAGAGGTACCAAAATATTCAAATACAAACTTGTTCTAAGGCACAAAAAATAAAAGGGTTCGGATCGACGCTAAACCCTCAAAAATCCCAATGGGTAAAAAATGCGTGCCAAGGTATAAATAAATTTTTACTAAGTCTTCTAAGCAGAAAAGGGGAAATAATAGCCATCTCTTGGAGGCCACAATGGCCCGATCTAAAAGAGCCTAAGGCCGATACACGTAGGGTTCGAGATCTTGTTCTCACCCGATCCGAATCCAAGGTTCCGATTATCCTGAGCCCAAATAAGTAATAACTTGATTATCGCTCGGGGATTCACCGTTATCCGGCACAAGCCCTTAAGGGTCTATGCCCCAAAGTTCGAACCTTATTCGAACTAAACCACGGCAACTTCAAAGAAACCATCCGAGATGAAATCTCGAACATACCATTCAAAGAATGAAATTATTACAAGAATTTTGTAAGGCAAGAAATATTGAGAAAACATTCAAGGAAATTCTTCTTTATATACTTGAAAAGGGATATGTACAAGAGACCGACAAAAGGTCTTACAAAAAGAAAAATACAAAAAGAGAGAAAAATCCTATCTATGCCCAGGGCTGGTCTCTCCCTCGGGGGCAGCTGCCTCTTCGAGCCCATCTTCATTATCGGACCCGCCTTGGCTGCCTTCGTCATCATCGTCGTCGTCGTAGGAGACGAGAAACTTGGCATCGGCTTCGAGCGCCTTTGCTTGAGCTATCTCTTCGGTGAGGTCGAAACCTCGAGCATGGATTTCATCAAGAGTCTCCCTCCGAGATTGACACTTAGCCAAATCATTGCTCCGTTTCTCCTGGTCAGAGCCTTCTCTTAGCTCCATTTGAGCAACCTCAGCATCCCTTAAGTACACGGCAATGGTTTTATAAGCTGTGGCCTTCGTCTTCTCGACCTCAGCCCTAGCTTCAGCAACCACATCCCCGATTTCGGCAAGTTTGGCCTCGAGCTCGTCGATCCTTTTGGCCTGGGCTGAATTTTTATCTTTAGCACTCCGGAGCTGGGTCTCAGCGGAGGCCAGTTTGGCTAGAGCAGCCTCTTTCTCCGCAGCAAGCCGATCCATATTTTCCTTCCACTGGTTGCAGTCGGCCTTATCCTGATCGACCTCCCCTCGAAGCAGCCCAATCGTCTCCAGTTTTTGCTGCAGCTGAGACACTGAAGTGTTAGCCTCCACAGTTAGGTCGAGTAGACGATACTCTTTCAAAATAAAAATTACCTACTTGTCTAGATCAACCTCATTTTTAAGAGCTTTGGCCAAGTCAGCCCGAAGGTCCTTGAGCTCCTCCTCCTTTTGACTGCAAAGGAGTTTCAGGGCCTTTCCTTCATCCGAGGTCTTTTTGAGCTCGGCCTCGCATTGGCTCAGGTCGGCCTTAAACCTAGTAAAGGCCTACGCAGGAAAAGAGATGTCAGTTAGGATGAGGGGAGAAGAAGAAATTGCAGCAATAGGAATTAATACTTACTTGAGAGAAAAGACGTTGAGCCTCTTCGAAGGTAGTAGATGGATCATTGAGATCGGCGGCATCATCGACCCTAGTAAAGCAATCCCGAAAAGGATCATCTTCACCGGGGACTCCGCTTAAGTTAGGCGTTCGCAGAGCTCGGGCTTCCTTTATTGCCTCCTCGGAATAAGCCAGTAGAGGAGGAGAGTGACCTATTGTCATGGCCCTGAGCAAATCGCTCGGAGCGCTCTGTTCGGCTATGGGGATTTCGGAACCTGTCCCCTTTGGTGTGTTTGTTGATGGTCGAGGAATAACTTCGACCTTAGGTGATTCACGGGCTTTGCCCACGTCTTTCTTTGGAGCCTCCTCACCAAGAGGCAGGGTCTCCGGTTCGGAGCGCTTGGCGGCTTTGGTTGGTTTCCTGGTTCAGGTCACTAGCGCAGATTCTTCGCCCTCGTCTTCTTCTTCGTCATTCAGGCGGTGGATTGAGTCTATGTCCACATGGATAAGATTCCTTCTACGTCTTCGAGTAGGTCCCCTTCCATCTTGGGGGTCTTCGGGCTTCAAAACCCTTTTTCTCCTATTATCTTTACTCGATTTTGGAATCGGGGACTCGGTCTCCTCCCCAGGCGGGGCTGGCCTCATTTCAGAGACATCTCCAATGCATATATGAAATCAAAGTAGGTATGAGCAAAGTAAAGCATCCAGTAAAGGGAAAGCATTGAAAATTTGTAAGAGGAACTTACTGTGGTGTTTGGCTTCCCTTCTACCCCTTGCCAAGTCACGCCATCGGCGCTCGTCATACGAGGAGGTCGCAGCTAATTTACGGAGCCAGTCCTCGAGGTCGGCGATCACATGAGGCATCCAAGCAACCGCTGCAAAAAAAAGACAAAGGCATCACACAATACGAAAACGGAATACTAGAAGCTACTAGGGAAAAACTTCACTTACGATCGGGGTTCCACTTCTCTGGGAACGGTATTTTCCCCTCCAGGATGACGTCAGAGGTCCTCACTCGTACGAACCGGCTCATCCAGCCCCTGTCCTTATCCTCGTCATTGCTGGCGAAGAAGGCTTTGGTCGATCGCCGTTGGAGCTTGATCAACCCTCGGAAAAGCTGAGGCTGATACAATCGGATGAGGTGATTGAGGGTGAACTCTAACCCCTCAGCCTTGCTGGAGAAGTAGCGAAGCATAATCACTATACGCTAGAAAGAAGGATGGATCTAGCCGAGGGTGACCTGATACCTCTTGCAGAAGTCGATCACAATTGGATCGAGGGGACCCAACGTGAAGGGGTAAGTGTAAACACTTAAGAACCCCTCCACATGAGTAGTGATACTCTCCTCGGGGGCAGGGATCTGTACCACAACCTTGTCCCCCCAACCACTGTCCTTCTTCATGGCCTTGAGGTGCTTCTCCGTTATCGAGCAAATGTACCTCGATACATGCTCGCATCGACCAGGAATCGCGGGGGGATTTTCAACTCTGAAGTCTTTCTTTATAACACAGGGGCTGGGAATAATCTCGTGAAGGGCCGACGCTTTATCACTGGCCGGTCGGGAAGAGGAGGAGGAAGCTTTCTCCTTTTGAGGAACTGTTTTGGAGGTTTTCGCCATTGATTCGAGTTAGAGGAAGTGGAAATAGGCAGAGTTTGATATCTTTTGGCACTAAAAGGGTGAGTAACAGGTAACAGGAGAGGAAGATGAAGAAGGGAGAGATAAAGGAAGTTTGATGATGGTTTGAAGATGGAAGTAAAGTTTTTTATTCGAATTTGAGCCTTGTATTTATAGACAAGCGGCGACGGTTCGGCGGCGTTGTGGCCGACCACCACTGGTGAAACATTTAATATTTTGGGGAAGCGAACCGAAGTGATGTTTCGGTCACTTTGAGTGCCTACATCACGGGAATGATGTCATCATCTAGGACTTCGGAAAATCGAGACTCAAGTCGTTTCTTATCATTTTATTCTAAGAAACCCGCGGACTATCTGTATACAGTCAAAATCACGTGTCCCCGATTTTGTAGGCTCGAGGGGTCGCGTCGAGAACAAGTTCAATATGGACCGGGCTCGAGCCCGATGGCAGAATACGAAACTCGAAGATCAAAGTGCTCGATGAACACCGGGGCCGAGTTTAACCAACCTCGAGATAATACAGTTATGGTTTTATAACAGAAAGAGCGAGATTCCCGCGGAGGCCCTAAGATCGCGGCGTGAATTTCGGAACGGATTTGTACAAGGCGGTTAGACAACTGTATAATAAGATTTTCTACTAATAGAATTGTACCTTATTTAGGATTCCCCTACTATATAAAAGGGACCCCAATCATTTGTAACGCATGAATCATTAACAAGAGAATATACATACATCACTTTCTTGCTTACTGTTCATCTGAATCATCTTATTGTTATTTTATCGTTCCTGTTTATTCACCTCGTGGTCGCCTTAGCCCGAGGTCGGGACTAGCTCGCACACTAGTTTGATTTGCCTTACTCTTTAGTTTACACACTTGGTTCCTTATTTATCAGTTAGTATTGAATTGAATCACATATTTTTAAAACCACAAAATAAATTTAATTGTTACTCGAATTTTAGGGTAAACAGGGATTTGAATATTTCTCCTCGGTCGTGTACTATGGCCACCAAAAGAGCTCAAAGTCATTGCTATACAAGAACCTATCTTGAATCTCTAGATTAGCAACATGCCAATGTATGTATGAGCTGCAAATTGGATATATTCACACAGTGCTATTTGGTTGAGACTGAGACGGTTATAATAGTAATAATATATTATAATATAAGATATGTTATGCATTTTCTATTTCAAATAAACAAAAAATTAAAGCAATTTCTAAAATATTAATAACTTATGGTGTCAGTAGCTACTATTTTAGTTAGTATATTGAAATAATATCTATTACTAATAGAAAGCGAAATATTACTAATTATGTACTGAATAATCCAGGCACATTGTTAAAAAGGTATGATCACGCCCAACTATGCCTTATAAAAAGGACAATGCGGTCGTTGCAAATATAATTCGGTTTACAAGTCCGGAGTCGAATCCCAAAGAGAACTAAGATTTAGCTACAGCTGTTCACTACCACCAAGAAGACAAGCTTGAACAATTCCTAACTTATAGATATTAAGATTCTTGTGTTTAACTAATTAACTAACAAATTAAAATAGTAAATTAACAACTAACGATACTGAGGGTTAGAGAAAAGATTAAGGAGGTCTAGAGTTATGATTTCCCCTATTGTCGGAATCCTTCCCGCTATGTCTTCTATAATTTTGCCTAAGTATTCTCTACCGATCATGAGTATTCTTATTACCGTAAATCTCTCCCGAGTAATTACGACAATTTACTAGACGCACTCTCCCAAGCTACGCTAGCTGGCTTTTAATACAGCTCACTTCAGATCGCACCCAAGGCTTCGCTATCCCTAATCCCACCTTTAAACCCTCGGTTATGGGTCCCTCATATACTCTGGGAGTGGTGTTGTTCAACAATTACCTAAATATGCACTCTCTCCCGAGTTATGCATACTAAATAGGCACAGCTAATTGAGAGCTCTTCAATCAACCAGAATATAAACGTAGTTGAACAAATAGAGAAAAGCTATGACTCAATTATATAAAAACATAACAAGAATTTATCCTACAAAAGGTTCTATCAAAACTCTAGATAACAAATTAGCTATTCATAATAGTATGTAAAACTACAATACTAAAAGTCATAACCAACAATGAAAAATAGGAAGAGGAAGGAAAAACTCGTAGAAGAATTCTCCGCCTTGCTCCCAATGTGTTCTTGCCTCCTTAGGTCGAATTTATGTCTCAAATCTGTCCCCCTCTCCTTCAAAATAGGTTTAGGACCCCTTTTATACAAGTTGGAATAGTGTAGGGCCGAAATAACCTTGTCCCGGACGAAATAGGACTTCTTTTTGACGCCTGGAGCGGCGCGACCGCGGCCAAAACGCGGTAGGACCGCGGCCAGACAAGCTCTCTGATTTTCTGCCGCGGTCAGTTCCGCGGTCGCGGTTTCTATCGCGTTTTTGACCCTGTTCCGTCAGGAATTTGGAAAAACGTAAAACATGAAAGTTGTAGCCCTTTGAGTTAGCTTTCCAACCATATATTGTGGAGCCCAAATGGAGTTCTGAGTAAAAAGTTATGTGCATTTTACTAGACAATGCGCAATATGCCTACTCGAGTCTTCGTTTTGTTATTTTATCATCCGTTGATCCCCGAATACGATCCCGGCTTAATTCCTTGGGCTTTTACTCAGACTTCAAAGCTCCAAATCACTTGAATTCATTGCATAACATCTATATATCTTGGAATCACTCCTACAAGGTATAAAACACACCATTAGTGCAAAATACTAGCGATGAAAGCGCAAACTCAATTAAAGTGCAGTAAATTAGAGTGTAATAAGCGACTAAAATACGTAATTATAGCCTATTATCAAGGTACAAAACAACTTTATATTGGATGTTATATCAGATATTTAAGAAAGAATAACGTTTTTCTAAAAATAAAAGTACGTTCCAAACAATACGTCAAAAGTTTGTTTCAAAGAAATATCAAGCCATGCTAACAAACGATTAACTTATGTCAAACAATATAATCTATAAATGTGGTGCAGTGGCCAAATAAGCGAAACATAAATTCATTGCTAATGTCTTCATAAAACAAATATATGAAATAAAACCGATCAGGTTGGCAATTTAATATTTCACAAAAAAAATTAGTGAGGTTAATTAATTGAATAATTCATTTAAAATATCTTATTTAGTAATTAATTCAAACTATCTCATTTTGAAGTTGTTGTGACATGGTCTTCTTTCTTCTCTTTTGATGTTAGAAGTATTAATTCATTATTTCCTCTAAACTTTTTAAAAAAAGACAATGACACATTTTGGTTTTACGTCTTATCAGCAATATCGGAGATAGAAATTTTACTGAGGGGTGTCAAATGTAAAAAAAAATAAAACATGTGAAAAAAATAAAGGAGTCAACATATAGTAAATATTCATAAAAAAATTAACCTAGCTAAATAGTATAATTTTCCGAGCAAAGGGGTATCAATTCCTCAACATAAAGTAGCTCCGCCCATGTTGACCAGTCAACTATCACCGTAATAATAATTCTTTTTTCAAGTTATATGCGAATAGTTTAGTTTTAGACAACCCGATAATGAAAAAGTTACAACTATGTGAACCATAATATCACGATTACGATTAATGAGAGATTGAAATATATGCAAGTACTTGTTGTTTTTCTTTATTAATTTATTCTAATTAAATTTTGCATTACCGAACGGCATGAAGAACTATAGAAAAATATCCTCTTTACAAAGATCCGTTTAAATTACTGTACAAATATTTAGACACTATTCTGGACTCTAACAGTCTTATTGAAATAAGGTAAAAACTTACTCGCACCGGGTATTTACACCAAATATGATTAAATTAACATAGAAGAATTAATTAAAAAAAAAAGTAAGTATGATACAATAACATAGCGTTAGAACTTAGAATGACTTCGGGTTGCCGTCAACTTATATATTTTATTTCTTGCACTTCTTTTTCTAATATTAATTCCCAAGTTTTGCATCATTCTTCCTTCATTCATTCTTCTGCCACGATTTTAACCATGATAAAATATATTGTGGGAGAAAACTTTTGCAGGCAAGGTAAGTTATTACTTGTAGCTAAGCAGTAAGCAAAAATATTTACAAATATTACTACGATAAAGCCATTAAAATTCATGAGGGTAAGTGCTTCTTTTTAAGGTTAAAATGTTTACCTTCTTTTCAAAATTAAAATGTTCAATGACTAACGACAGTTACAGTTAGTAGAAGGAAATTTTTTATGTTGTTAATGGCCAGTGATGATCTTTGGGTGGCACAAAAGGTAGACAAAAAAGTACAGTCGATTGTTAATGTTGAAGACAATAACGAGAGATTTGCAACATTATTAATATTTTAGTATTATTATATTTTGGATATGTCAAAATTAGTTAACTATGGTTAAATTCTTACAATTGTAGTTTAATAAGTAACAGTTTCAAAATATTAAAATTGAAAGTGTAAGAGTTATCTTAATAAAAGAATTTTGTTGTACTATAAAGTTACTATAAAGTTATCATCTTTGCGAGAATTGCACCTTCGTGATGTAATTTTGGATGAGAAATTTATTCAGGCTCTATGCATAAGCTGCCACAATTTAGAGTTCTTGTATTTGGCAAAGTCTAATGGACTTTCCAGTTTTCAAGTTGGTGAAAAGAATTTACCTAAACTAAAGAAAATAAAGCTGGGAAATTGCCCTACTGAATTCCAGATGGTTGGTATTGCATCAATTAGTCTTGAAGACCTTACTATCAAAAGTTATTGGGATCTAAAGATTGTTAATATAACTTCTTGCAAAGCTGAATCCATTACTCAAATGGTCACTCAATTATCCCAAATTATCACCTAAAATCATTTTTCTTTTGTTTGTAACAACAAAGTCACTAAACTATGTCTATTGCACTCAGAAGGTCACTCAACTAGATTTTCCAAATTTTTGATTGCCAAATACCTATTTTACCCTCTAAATTATAAACATGTATCATCTTTTTATTTTTTTAAACTTTTTAATATTATGATTTTTCCATTTTTAATTTACATTATGGACTTACCTATAGAATAAATAAATGTTATTTATAAATTAAAAAAATTAAAGTATTTAAGCATATATAATGCTGGAATAACAAAATAATGAGCATAGTAAAAAAAATTAATTAGAATAATTTGTTAGTAATAATAATTTTAGTATTAACAACAAAAATTCAAAATTTATTTACACTATTCATAATGAAAGAAAATGAGGTAGGGGTAAGGTCTGCGTACACACTACCCTCCCCAGAACCCATTTATGCGATCAAATGGGTTTGTTGTTGTTGATGTTATTGTTGTTGTTGTTGTAGAATGAAAGAAAATAAAGGTTGTAAAATATATATTCCATGCACGTAATATAAAAATAATTATTTAAATAAAGATATTTTTATAATATAAATTATATATTCTTGAAAATTATGCTCAATTATATTATATATTCCATGCATGACTTAACATAGCATATTTTACACTATACAGATAGTCCCTCTGCTTTCCGATGACATAACCTTTATTTTCTTTCATTCTGAATTGTGTAAATAAATTTTTGGAATTTGTTATTAATACTAAAAAGTTTTATAAAAAAAATAAAATGAAGATAAATGTTTATAATTTAGAGGGTAAAATAGGTATTTGACAATCCAAAATTTGAAAAATCTAGTTGAGTGACCTTTTGAGTGCAATAGGCATAGTTTAGTGACTTTGTTGTTACAAACGAAAGAAAGGTGACTTTAGGAGATAATTTGAGATACTTGAGTGATCATTCGAGTAATTGACTCTTGCAAAGCTCTCAAGAGTTTGTTCCTCAATGATGTAGCCATGACCGATAAATGGTTAGAGAAACTCTTTCTCAGCCTACAAAATCTTGAATTTTTTTACTTATCCAGTTGCAATACATTGACGACAATGAAGATCTCAAGCTACATGCTCAAACAGCTGATCGTATTTGGTTGTCCTAACCTGGTTGATGCTCAAGTATATACTCCTAATTTGATACTATTCTCACATGGTTGTTGTTCATTGCCAACGTTGAAACTAAAAGCTTCAGGTTCATTAAAAGCCAATATCTCCTTTGACTCATTAGAAACTCCTGATAGTGATTGGTACAACATTAAGCACACAAAAATTTTCTTGGTAGCTTCAATCATTCCTTAGCTATTAAATTATCAAGCAAAAAAGACGAGCTACGTTCCGCAAATTCTTTAGCTACATTGCTTCAAGAAGATAGTAGTAGTAGTGTTATTGATTTCTCATAAATTGTTTTGTTTTTGGCTGTTACAGATGATAGTTATACCACAAGACATGAGAGTAAACTTGCTTCCTCCACTTTATGCTACTAATAATTTGCACGTAAATATTGAGAAACGATGGAAGCATTCAGTTGTAGACATTGTTGATAGTTTGCTTTGGATTTCTCCTCAACTGGACACCATATCTTTTAGCGAGGCTCGAGTCTTAAAGACCCTCAAGGTAATATATATTCACTGACTTTGTAAAAGAAACAAATTTGCTAAGTTGTTACTAAGGTTTTGTTTCTCCTTTTTGTTTTCTTTTATTGTAACGTTTTCTTACTGATTTTCCTGGTTTTACAGTTTATACATGAAGATGTATCAAATGAAGATGAGAAGTCTTGTTGTGCATCGCTACCTTGGAAATGTTGGAGGCATAAGTTAAAGCAAGTCAAGAAGCAAAACTTTTCATGTATGGAGCAACAAGAGTTGAGAGACTATTTTTTCACAAATGCAAATAGTACTAAAAGAACATATTTGAAAAAAGGTTTTGCTGTGAGTGATACATCAAGAGCCTCATGGAAGGTTTTTTAATGGACCTTCATGACTTTAGGTAGTAGCAACACCTGATCTAATGCTAGCATATGTGAACTTCTTTCTTGGTGGTGATGAAAAGCGAAGCGATCTTCTTCCTCTTCACCAGAGATTTCTGATGTCTCTGCTATTTCGTGGCGGTGGAAGATCTTGATGGAGGCTCCAAAAGTTAACAACTATCAAGCTGTAGTGTGCACTTATAGTTTCGTTCAGATATGGTAATATTTCCTTGTATCTTTATTTTTCTCTTTACTTAAATGGGTCATACTCTGGGATTGACTGATTGAGGTAAAGCTGCAATATTGCTGATGCTCGATATAAAAATCACATAAGTGTAGGACCTCATTACATCTTTCAGCATTATTTATATCATGGGCGGCTTTCTAGCCATGTCCCATGACCCCTTGGACGGGTCCCGTGGCGTCCTGGCAAGCTTCCCAACGCCTAGCTCCATGGACGGCCTCGTGGTCTTGGCCGCGCCAAGTGGCAAGCGCGCCTGTGCCTATGTCGCTCCACCGATAGCCCTTGCCAGCGCCCAACCGCAGGCAGATGCCAACAGCTCCGCGCTCACAGACAGTTCCACGCGCGCAGACCTTGGTGCTAAAGACAAGGTTGCTGCCAACAGACCTGCTTCTACCTTGTAGGAATCTAAGTCATTTTCATTGCAAATATAAAGTAGTTTTACTTCCTGTATTTTCATTATGTCTCTCTAGCTTAGTTAGGTCAAGTCCTGTAACTTTGGTTTATTTTTTTTAAGCATTATTAGGGGGGATCAGCCAGTAAAACTTTCAAGCAAGCAAATAATTCTCTGTACTGTTGTCTCTCCCCCTCGACACCGTGTTGCCTTTCTGCAATAGCTTTCATTAATGCAATCAACAACAACAACATACCCAGTATTTATCCCACACCGTGGGGTCTGGGGCATTAATGCAATCAAGCTTTCTTTTATTCTCAAATCTCTTTTCTGTTCTCTCAATTGCTCTTGACATTGGTTTTTCCGTACAACACTGACAGTCTCGTCTAGCGTACGGAGGGGACCCCAGTTGGCGGATAGTAACTGCACGGACATTGTTGCTTAGCCTTACGTCGCCCTTCCAAGGAATCTCAGGAAGCCGCCGCGTAATAGTTGGTATCAGAGCCTAGGTTTGACATCGGACGAGGGAACACATTGCCATTACCACTATTCCACGGTGAATCATGGGGACTGCATTACCGCCCTTAAAGGGACGATTAATGTATTACATCCCATCGTGAATACGGTGCACGATCTAAGAATCAGCCTAGTGCAAATATTGGACAACCTGGATTGCAGGATGTGGCAGGCCGAATGTGACATCGCGAACATCACTCGCGACTCTGAAGGAGACCGACAAATGACAGCCACAGAGGTAGCCAAAATTTTCGGTAAATTCGAGGTCCTCCAACAGGAAAGGACCGAGGATTTAGTCTGTAAGGCACAAGAGGCTGACAGAGTGACTGCCATGCAGCAAACCATAGGCAATTTGACGGGATAGCTTAATGTTGTCCACGCTGCCTTACAAGGCCTGCTTCGAGCGGCGAAAACCACATCGGGGGTGCTATGAACCTCGCCTCAATGGCACAAAAGCTGAAGATTCCTGAGCCAAAACCCTACAATGGGGCTCGGAATGCCAAGGAAGTGGAGAACTTCATCTTCGATATCAAAAAGTACTTCGATGCCGTGGAGAGTTCGAAGAAGCAAAAACGGTAACAATTGCTGCCATGTATCTTCAGGGTGATACTAAACTCTAGTGGTGGGTGAAATACGAAGCCATCAGGGCCGGTGAAAATACTCTTGAGACTTGGGAAGACCTGAAGGCAGCCATACACCTACAGTTCTTCCCCGAAAATTTTGAATACAATGCGCGGAGAAAGATACGGGAGCTCCGCCAGACCAAGTCAATGCTGGATTACGCGCGGGAATTCTCCGCGCTCATGCTGAACATACGAGATATGGGGGACAAAGACAAGCTCTTCACATTCCTGGAAGGTTTACAACCTTATGCCTGTATGGATTTGAAAAGACAAAGGGTAGACACTTTACCCAAGGTGATCCAAGCAGCGGAATGCCTTGGGGACTATCAAGTGGAAGCTTGGAAGGATAAGCTTCAACCGCCTGTCCGTGGAGGATACAAAGGGGGCCAGCCTAGCAATGGTGGCCCTAGTAGAAGTGAAGGAGATCAGAGTGCAACCAAATCTGAAGCTCCTTCCTTAGGCAGCAATAGTGCTGCATCATCAACATCAATCGAGGGAGGAAGCCCTCTTCAGGATGCCGTCATTGCGGCGGGCTACATTGGAACAATGAATGCCCACATGCACAAATGAAATGCTCATCAAACTTTTGATGATGGGATGGATGACGACACAGATGATGTTGACTAGATCGAACCAATAGGTGCCTTCAACGCACTTGTTTGTTCTATTTTTGAGGTCTTAGCAAGAACTAGTACCGGTATCCATAAGAAGAAGAACCAATGCCCAACCACCAAAAAAGGGGAAAAAGGCGTATGAGGGGCATCCTCCTTACCAAGAGAATACCCCGATGTTCGTCGAAATGAAAGTTAATGTCAAGCTCATTCATGCAATGATAGACACGGGCGCTAATCACAACTACCTAGCCTCAACTCAGGTAAAGCGCCTTGGTCTAGTTGTGGGAAAGGGCAGAGGTTGTGTCAAGGCTATCAACTCACCGCCTCAACCAGTGGGTGGAATAGCCAAAACGGTGCCAGTGAAGCTTCGTCCTTATGATTTCAACTTACGTGTGGTGATCATTGTTGACGACCAATTTTGACCCTCCCTTTAATTATTAATTTACTTGCACTTAATAATTTTCAGTAAGTATATTGAAAATATTTTCTAATTAATAAATACTTATTTTTTTATACATAAATTAAGTAACTAATGGTGTTAAATTAATAATTTAGTATTATAATTACAAATATATCACTCTTACTATTTTGAAAATTATTAAAATAACTTTTACATTCATTACGTAGGTTTATAATTAATTTAATAAGGTTGTGCCTTAATGTTGGTAAAATAGCCTACTATTTCTAAACAAATTAGAAATTAATGTCACAAACAGAAAATAAGATATTTAATAATTAATTAACTATTTATAGTAACTAGTAGTGTATTTGATGATTTTAATTCTATTACATTTTATTGAAATTATTTAAATTTATTTAAATTAATTATAAAAGGGTTAAAGACCGAAATGACTACAATTGTAAATGCCTAATTAAATACAATGTGGCTATCTATTAAATTATTTTTAGCCCAAAACCCAAGCTCAAACAAATCTGATCCAATCCAAAACAACCCCATCTTATCCACCTTGGCAATCCACCCCAACCCTTGAGAACCAATAGAAGTGCACCACGTCACCCATCACATTAACTAACAAAAGAAACACACCATCCTGGCGGTTGATTCATATCATCAATGGGCGAGATTTAATCCCGCCTTTTCAATTATTTTTAAAGCCCCATCGTATTTTATCTCTACCGTTGGATCACAAGAATCCAATGGCCACATATTTTTCTCCATAAAACTATTTTAAACTCCTAATTATCAAAATAATCAGAGCCGTTGATCAAAGGGTTCAACGGCTCCCATTCCATCTCCTACTTTTTATCTGTAGAGACGACCAACCCCTACCCCAAAATCCTAATTCATTTCCCCTTTGACCCCGCCGCCACCCTTTCCCCTTTCCTCTCTTTCCTCTCCCCTCCCATCACCATGTATGTCAAGAAAACCTTGCACAAATTCATGCAAGGTCTCAAATCACCCAGAAATCATACCTTCTATCTCCAATACTCACGATCCTCGTTGAACTTTTTCGCATTTTCTTCTTTAAGATTCAAACACCCAAATCCGAAAAACCCTAGCTTAAACATAAAACATCAAATCTCTGAACCTCTCTTGTGTTATGTTAAATCGAAGCATGCATGAAGCTTCTTCTCAGTCTCATGATGAAGATTCTATACCTAGAGGTCAAATACAGTGACCTCTGGGTTTCTGAGCTTTGTCCGCTGATTTAGCCTTCAACGGTCAACCTTTCCCCACTTAAGGTAAAACACTCGCTGATTTTACCTCTGTTAGTCTCTGATTTCACCCGCCTTTCTATCATCATCCACCCTTCGTCATCTTTCACTCAGAGTTTGAATTTACTGGAACCCTAAGCAATTGAATGACACTATAAATAGGGTCTTTTGGGGTGAGAATAGGGTGATTAAAATTATAAGGAGATTGTGTTATGATTTATTTTATTCGTATGATAAACGTGTGTTATATTTTGAATTCAAGCGAGTTGTGGAACAAAAGTTGGAAAATGTCATCACAAGTTACATTCATAAATGTGTTGAAACTTAGGTCAAATGTATTTGAGCTTTTCTCCCAATATGCTTGGAATTAGGGGATTATCTACCTACCAAGTAGAATATATAGGAGTCTAGTTTCTAACTCATTAAATCGTTCATCGATACGACATAGGAGTAAAGAGATATTTGTAGTTTTGCGAGACTGCGCAGACTGCATAGGTGACAAGTAGGTGTGTCACTAAAGATTTTTGAGCAATACATTTTGCATGCTATATGAGGTACTTTTGGGACATATTATATACCAAATTGAAGTTCTTGGAATTTAGTTTCTAACTCTCTTAACCGTTCGTTCATACGACATCCGGATAAAAAGATATAAGCGTCGGAAGAAGGGCCAATGCTAGAGTGCCAAACTAGTACCTCTTTGACTTTTCAAAAGTTGATATATATATATATATATATATATATATATAAGGTTTTAAATCGTCTTTCTCCTCATTTTTCATAGAACACGACCAGAGAACCCCAAAAAACTTACCTTTAAGCTCTCTACAAGGGTTCCAAAGAAGATTAACATCCCGGGTACGAAATCAAGAAGCGATAACACTAGAACGATCCCTACGACGTAAGTATCGCTATATCACCTCTCTTTTTCTTTGTAGTTTGAGTTTTGAAAGGTACTTCATAGTTAATAAAATGACTACTTTATGTATTTAAGCTTTTAAATGTCAAGGAAGATTGATAAATTCATTTCCTAATAGTTAGAACTCACGGGACGGTGGTCACAAGCCGTGAGTTTGATTTATTTCACTTTTAGTGGACAGTTTTGTAGTCCACTCGTGTTGGCCTCTTGCTGATGTTTTATGGAGTTTTTGAGGAGAAAAGGTGTGGATAAATACCACATAATGAAGGAATGGTGGGCTGGTCGTTCGTCGTTACATTTTTAGGTTGTTTGTCACTACTTTGGTTGTTGTTTTATGTATGAAGTGATTAGGGTGTGTGGGCTGTTTTGTGGTATATTGTGCTGGAGATAAGGTTGGAATATAATGTATAGATGTTGTTATTGTTGTGTTCTTGTGTTGTTGGTGTTATCTTGAATTTGGAGGAAGTAAGGATTATAGGGGAGATGCTGCCCATTTTAATACAAAATAAGCTTGTCGTTCGTTGTGCGATAGTTGTAGCTTTCGTAACTTAATGATAGTATTATTATCGTTGTTGTAGATTAAGGTGAGAAGAGAAGTTCAACTTGGTGACTGGAAAGATTGTGATAAGGTATGTTAAGGCTAAACCTTTCCTTCATTTTGGCATGATCCCGTAACTACATGTGTTTGATAACGAGAAGTTCTTATTCCTGAATTTATGTACATTATCCCAGTCTCATAAGCTACAGTATTCTCCCTTATCGGGACTTTATATTCAGTTAAGTATTGTCTTTCTTCAGTCATGAGAGCAGAAAGTCTATATATATATATATATATATATATATATATATATATATATATATATATATATATATATATTAAGTATTATAATATTTTCACCACCACCGAGCTATAATCGGTGGGCAGGCCCCTATTGGGCAACCTCTGATCAGATGGTAAGTTATATACCGAGCCTACTGTGGCTGAGCGCCTATGAGCGTGCCCAGAATGGCCGAGATATAGAGCCTAGTATGGCGAGCGCCTATGAGCGAGCCGACTAAGGCAGAGTAGTTACACATACCAAGCCTTATAGGGCCGGACAACTATTTTACTTACAATATTGAGAGAGATGAGTCAGTATCAGAAGGTAAGCATATATGCATTTATATTTGACTCCTAAGTACTTTCATTTATTATATTATCAGTTCAGTTTCAGCCTTCAATTATTCTGTTTCCTTACATACTCGGTACGTTATTTCGTACTGACGTCCCTTTTGTTGGGGACACTGTATTTCATGCCTGCAGGTCCTGATAGACAGCTGGATAAACCTTCCTAGTAGACAAAGTCAAACATCAGCTTGGTTGGTAAGCTCCACTTCCTCGAAGTTACCAGGTCTATACCTTGGAGTTCATTTTATATATACAGGTTTTGTGGGTAGGTCGAGGCTCTGTCCTGACCATGATACAATCCAGTTATCCCTAGATGCTTGTAGACGATTCCTATACCTTTTTATATCGGTATTGTGGATATACCAGCCCTATGTAGATGTTTAATTTAGTATTGCTGGTTGTAGAAGTTATTTTTAGATGATTCAAAGTATGGCCTCGTCGCCCTAAGTTGAGGGTTACCCCTCCAGAGTTCACAGTTACAGAGTGGTACGCTCGGGCCGAATATGGCACCGGGTGGCGGCTATGCCTCTTTAGGTTTGAGGCATGACATAATCCTCATTATATGAGCTAATTGTTTCCCCGGATTCATCCTTAAGGCATGGAATCGACATTCTCGTTAGTTTTTTAGTTGAGGTAAGGTATAAGAGTCACTCTTGCGTTCTCTCTCTTGGGTAGGAATTATGTTAGTCGATTATCCTGTGAATTTAGTAATGTTAAATGTTTCTCTATGTTCAACGAATCTTGGTTTTTGCTGAATCTCTGTAGTGAATAAAGGATTTAATGATTCTCCACATATGTTTTATCAAAGTTATACTACTTTTTTGATCCCGAGTCTCTTTTGATGCCTTGTTGAAAGTTTTATGTCTGCTCTCCTGATATTGTACTAGAAGTACCACTTGCTAATCCATGCTCAATTTGCCTACCCCAATGATATTGGTATTATGTTAGTTGTGTACATTTAGAGGTTGAACACAAGTCTGCTATCATGGTTATCAGTTTAGTTGTTAATATCTTTGCTATTCAAGTGTATCTTGCAATCCTATGGCTCTTTAAAGCACTATAAAGGTCTTCTGTTAATTTTCACGTGCCCCCTTAGCTACACTTATAGACTCTACTGGGTAAATGCCTTCTAAAAAAGTAATTAAACTAAGTCTTTATGAGTTCTAGTGGTTTGTTAAAGGTTGTGATGACTCCATATGTATTCTGCCGGTTATTACCATGTTTATTAGCCTAATTCAGATTATGTTCTCAGCTATCCTTTAGAGTTTGGTCATACTTGCTGCCTTATTATCCCTTGGATAACAACATGTCTAAAAATTTGACTTCATCATAATGCCTATGTTGACATACCTGTTTGCATACCTGGATTGATTGATCTGTCACTGGAACCACATCTGTCTAATACATGTAAAATATTCTTGTTTCTTGTGGTTTGGACCTTTATAATGAACAAAATAATCTAATCCTAGATCATCTGCTCTTCAGTTGTACTCTATAACCTTACAGTCCTTTAGGAAAAACATTTGTATGTATTTGAATATCCCCTGTCATGCCTTTGCCTCTAGTTGTCTGTTAATAGACTCCCTGCTTATCTTTCACTCAAGAGACATTCATGCTGTGCTCTCATGCCTCTCTCTTAGAACTGTATTATCACATATAGAAGAATGTGACCTTGTTAACAACATAGTATTTGGAACATAAGTTAAACTATGATCACCAAAGAACTTAAAAGAACTTACTAGTCTGTCTGCCCTGTTTGAATATCATACTGTGTTTACATGAATGTATTGACTCTTAATAAGCCTATGAGCCTTTGATAAACTTGAACATAGTCTGATAGTTGTTAAAATATTATGAATTCAACTTGAACTTGTTAGTATGATCAATAATGTTGATACATATATCTTATCACCTGACTTAATACTTAATCCTCTGAACTAGTCTACTGGTTTTTACCTCTCTTTGTTTACATCTGTGATTGGTTTCTTTGGTTAATGTTCTGCATACTAAAGGTGTTGAAAGTGCACTACATTCTTGTGTTTGGGTTGTGACCTCAATAGTGTAATCTGGTATCTCATACTTATAATAGTGCTATATATAACTTCTGTGGGAAATGTGTACACTAGAATCTGTGTGTTTACTGTTAGTTGTCACAGTGAATGCTTGATTGGCAACTAAACCTATAGGGAAGAGCAGGTGTGAGTGGTTAAGAGTATTTAGGAGTAGGATCCAGTTTGTGGTTGAGATTCCCTTCCTAACACAAGCACTGCTCGGGGTCCCTAAGACCCTTGTGAACTCCGACGTGCCAGGGATCCAAAGGGTGTCTTGTCCATAAATAGGATTTTGCCTTAAGCTCTTAATCATTGACACTTATTGATCCCTTTAGGATTAATTCTAGATGGAAAGAAGGCTTCACTGTGATCCTTATTTTTGTTCGCTACATAGAGCCTTACGTTGCCTTTACTACATCTTTAATTATAGCATTTGTTACAATCTCATCGTGCCTCATATTGGCCCTATTATATTCTTAGTTGCATTTAAATATTATATTGGTCCCCATCACTAATATCCCTCTTTTCTTTTTCATATGTGAATGAATTGGGCCTGCTGAGTTCTTATCACGATCCAAAATCCAACTAGTTGTGATAGCACATAACCCAACCCGCTAGTGTAGCGATCCAACCGGTCGTTTTACTTTCTAGAATCCTATTCCCCTAAATAAGACTCCCTGTACGTGCTTTTACTGTTTTATGACTTGCGGGGATGGTTAGTTCGGGATTTGGAAGGGTTCGGGCTGAAATCGGAACACTTGGTTCCATGGTTTGGCTTTAAAAGGCTAAATTTGACTTCTGTCAACGTTTTGAGTAAATGACCTCGGAGTTGGGATTTTACGGTTCTACTAGGTTCGTATGATTATTTCGAACTTGGGCATATGTTCGGATCGAATTTTGGATGACCCGAGAATGTTTCGGCGCCTAATAGTGAAAATTGGCTCTTTTTAAAGTTCTTTAAATTTGGTTTGGAGTAGGTTTTTGTGTTATCGTTGACCGTTTAGGATTCTGAGCCTGGGAATAGCTCCGTAGGGTAATTCTGGACTTAGGAGCATGACCGGATGCGAATTTGGAGGTCCGTAGGTCGTTTCGGGGTCATTTGGCGAAAGTTAGAAATTTGAAGGTTTTTGAGAAGTTTGACCGGGGTGGACCTTTTGATATCGGGTTCGGATTCTGATTTAAGAAGTTAGAGTAGGTCAGTAATGTCATTTAAGACTTGCACACAAAATTTGGCGTCATTCCGAGTACTTTATGAATATTTCGGCACATTGGGAGTAAAGTGAAGAACTTGAAGTTCATATTTTTGATTCAATTGGTTTGGGGTGTGATTCTTAGTTTTAATGTTGTTTTATGTGTTCTGAGGGTGCGGTCGAGTCCATTTTATGATTACAAACTTGTTGGTATGTTTGGACGGGGCCTCCGGGGCCCCTGATGCCATTCGGCGATGCACGCGTTGAGTTAGGATTCAAAGAGGGTTGCTGGTGCACCAGTTCTGGTGTGTCCGCACCTGCGAGCGTTTGGCCGCAGGTGCGAGCGCGCAGATGCGTGATCTTGGCCGCATAAGCGGCTTAGGAATATTTGGCCATGGACCGCAGATGCGGGTAATTGTGCGCACCTGCGAAGGCGCAAGTGCGATTGAGGAAAATGCAGAAGTGGCCTGAGCCGCAGGAGCAACACGCTTGCCGCAAAAGTGAGACCCCGCCCGCAGAAGCAAAACCACCTTAGGCACTTCCTTATAAACGGACCTTGGTCCGCAGATGCGGCCATTCGACTGCAGGTGTGGAATCGCTGGAGGCAGTGTGGTCCTTTTAAAACGGGACTTAGGCATTTTGAGCTCATTTATTTCATTGCTTGGGTGATTCTTGGAGCTCTTAAAGAGGAGATTTCACTTAACACCTTGAGGCAAATAATTTCTACACAATGTGAGATAGTTTATGGGTAGATTTAACATGTAAATTAGTGAAAATTATGGGTTTAGGTGAAAACCTAGGTTTTTGATAAAACTGGAATTTAACCACGAAAAAAGGTTATGGAATTTAGTGAAAATCATATATATGAGTTCATGAGGTTATGGGTAACAACTTTCTTCAAAAATATTTGGAATCCGGGCATGTGGGCTCGGGGAGGGGGGGGGGAGGGAGGGGTGATTTAGGAATTCTTCAATTGGGGTTGGGTAATCACTTTAGTAGTTAGGATATGGACTTTAGAACATGTATTGATTATTTTATATAACATTTGACTAGTTTCAAGTCGTTTGGCACTAAATTGAGGGTTTAAGCACTGTCTTGGACCAAAAAGTAGGCTTTGACACGAGGTAAGTCTCTTTTCTAAACTTGTAAGAGGGAATTAACCCCATAGGTGAAATTAATTAATATGTGCCTATTTATGGGGGCTACATACGCATGAGGTGACGAGAGTCCATACCTAGATACTAATTATTCTTATGTCCGGGTAGTTTTAGGTTTACACCATGCTATTGTTGACACTGTTATTTGATTATGCTTACTGATTGCCTTGAATAGAGCTGAGATTGAGGATTTCAAGATTTTAAAAGCTCCTAGTTGAATTTCTTGTTTTGGAAAGAATTGAGGGATATTATGATAACTTGAGAAATCTATGTTCAACCGCGTCGCAAGTATATTTTATGAGCAGGGTAAATTTCCACTACTCTCATGGGAGCGGGCCGTTCGCCTTGGCAGGTTAATAGATGCTTCTATGGTTCGTGCCGTTCGACCCTCGGTAGTGCGCACGGTATACGTATATGTATTTTGGATTGGGCCATACGTCTTAGCATAATTTGTGCGTAATAATACTGGAAGCCCAATTATATTTGATATTGTTTCATTGGCTTGAGAGGTAAATAGTTAAATGAGGGAAATTGATTTGGTACTTACTATCAGTGAAACGATTGTTTATTTGTTTCTTGCTTCCGAGTTCTATTGTCATTTATATATCCCATGTTTAATTAGAATTTTATATATTTTATTGTTGGCCCATAGTAAGTGTCGAACTCGACCCCTCGTCACTACTTCTTCGAGGTTAGACAGATACTTACTGGGTACATGATGTTTATGTACTCACGCTACACTTCTGCACTAAATGTGCAGGATCTGAGGCATGTGCATTTGGATATCAGTCCGGCGCGCACCCTTGACTACTATGAGACTTCGCGATGAGCTGCCCTCTGAGCCCGTTCTGCAGTAGCTGAAGTCTTTCTTTTGCTTGTATTTTCTCTCCATTCATTTCAAACAGTAGTGTAGTATTTTTTTTGTATATTCTACTAGTAGCTCATACACTTGTGACACCAGGTCGTGGAGATTTATGCTAGTAGACACTTGATGGTTTTGGGTTATTTTACTTATCTCACTTGCTTTCAAATTTTGATCTCTCGTTTTATTAAATTCTTACTTCTTATTTATGCACAAACTAAAAATAACCAATCTCAAATCTTTAAAAGAAAGGATCACATAGTTAGTTCACTACAGGCTCGCCTAGCGGTAACGTTGGGCGCCATCACAGCCTATTGGAGAAATTGGGTTGTGACAACATGGTATCAGAGCACTAGGTTCACGTAGGTCTCACAAGCTATGAGCAGGATTAATAGAGTCTTGCGGATCGGTGCGGAGACGTCTGTACTTATCTTCGAGAGGCTATAAGGTGTTAGGAAACTACTCTTTCTTCATCTCGTATCGTGCAATTGATGTTATACTAAGTGTCTTTCTCTTATTATCTCACAGATGGTGAGAACACTCACGACGGATGTTCCAGACCCGGGAGGAGCTGCTTCCCCTGTTGCTAGAGGCTGAGGCAGAGGCCGGGGGAGGGCACCAACCCGAGGTAGGGGATGAGGATATCCCAGAGTTGCCCCAGCTATTCCCCCAGCGGATCCAATAGAGGATCCCATTATTGAGGAGAAAGGCGAGGTGCCTGCAACTAGGGGTGATCATAAGAACCCGAAAAACCGAAAATAGAACGAAACCGACCAAAAAAACTGATACTTTTTAGGTTTGGTTTGGTTTTGCTTTTTAATTTTAAAAATCGATCAAATTTGGTTTGGTTTTGGTTTTGATAAAAAATAACCGAACCATTAGTCATTTGTATTTTTAGTCTTGTTCTTTGCTATTATAATAATTTAATTCTTTGCCTTTACATTCTAGCTTGATTGGTAGTTTTCTTTTACTAAGTAGAACAATTTATTTGATGTTAAAGACAATCAATTTTTAATTAAGTACTTAAATTCTTCATCACCATTTGATTCAATTATCATCAATATATCTTGAAAATGATAGATTTATCCAAGAGCAATTGATTTGATAGTGTTACGTTAAAAATATAGTCGCCAGAATATGCGTTTGGTAGTGCATGTCTCATATTTAAGAATTTTTTTTATAAATAACCGAAAAAACCAAAAACCGACATAAACTGAATCGATAAAAAACTGACTCAATTAGTTTGGTTTGGTTCCAATATCTGAAAAACTGACTTACATGGTTTGGTTTCTTTTTAAGGAAAAACCAACCCAAACCGAACCATGAACACCCCTACCTGCAACAGAGCCATCCCCGGTAGATTTCATGTCAGCACCGGGCTTTCATGAGGTTATGGGCCGTATGCTATGGTTCATGGATACTATGACCCAGGTTGGTTTATTTCCAGCAGACCCAGCCACATCTCAAGCGGGAAGGGGAGCACAGACCCCTAACGCTCAAGCTCCTGGGCATGCAGCTGCCGTGTGCCAGACTCCGGGTGCACTACCCGTGGGCGGAGCCCAGCTAGTTGTAGCAGCTATACCTGAGCCTAGACCAGCTGCGGCCGGCGAGCCGCAGAAGCTATTGGATAGATGGAGCAGGCTTCACCCTCCTGTCTTCGGAGGTGAGCGACATGTGGATCCCCAAGACTTCATTGGTAGGTGCAGGGACAGACTGCACAACATGAGTATATTAGAGTCCCATGGGGTGGATTTTACTACTTTCCAGCTGGAGGGCAGGGCCCGTAGATGGTGGTAGTCACATCTTCTCGGCAGACCAGCCGGTTCTCCTCCCATAACTTGGGATCAGTTTACATGCCTTTTCTTGGATAAGTATATTCCACCCTCATAGAGGGAAGAGTTGCAGTTTTAGTTTGAGCAGCTCCATCAGGGTTTGATGTCAGTGACCGATTAGGAGACGAGATTCTCTGAGTTGTCTCGCCATGCACTTATGATACTTCCTACTGACGCGGAGAGAGTGCGAAGGTTTGTTGTCGGGTTGCACTCAAGTATTCAGGCCACTATGGCCCGGGAGGTTGAGATGGGGACTTCCTACCAGCTAGTAGTGGAAATAGCCCGGAGGATTGAGGGTTACCGTCGGCAAGGTAGAGAGTAGATGCAGCGGCACAAGCAGTTCCATTATTCTAGAGAGTTTAGAGGTGCCCCGGCTTGGGGCAGAGGTCAGTTTGGGAGAGGTCAACCTAGCATGCTCACATATCTAGCACCGCCACCTCCTCGGGGTGCTCCAGAGAGTTCATACCGCCCACCAGCTATTCAGGGTTCTTCCAGTGGGTATTCAAGCCATCAGGGTCAGACTTCGGGGCAGCAGTCTATTGTACCGAGAGGTTGTTACGAGTGTGAGGATCCGGGCCACATGTAGAGGTTTTGTGCTACACTTCGGGGCAAGGCAGTATAGCAGGGCCATCAACCCATGATTGCAGCACCAACCGTCCGACCGCCCAGAGACGGAGGGTAGGCGGTTAGGGGCCGTCCTAGAGGTGGAGGCCAGGCAGGGAAAGGTCAGCCAGCTACTATTCAGTCAGGCGGAGGCTAGTCAGTCGGGGCTCCATCTAGGTTTTATGCTTTTCCGGCCAGACCAGATGCAGTGGCCTCAGATGCCGTGATCACAGGTATTATTTCTGTCTGCGGTAGAGATGCTTCGGTATTATTTGATCCAGGGTCTACCTATTCGTATGTGTCATCTCTATTTGCTCATTTCCTGGATGTTTCTCGTAAGTCCTTGGTCACTCCTATTTATGTGTCCACTCCTGTGGGCGATTCTGTTATTGTGGATTGGATCTACCGGTCCTATGTGGTTACATTCTATGGTTATGAGACTAGAGCGGATCTTCTATTGCTTGATATGACCGACTTTGAGGTCATCCTGGGCATGGACTGGTTATCTCCATACCCCGCCATCCTTGATTGCCATGCCAAGACTGTTACCTTGGCGATGCTAGAGTTACCTAGATTGGAGTGGAATGGGTCATCTGTTAGTGTATCCAACAGGGTTATCTCTTTTCTGAAGGCTCGACATATGTTCGAGAAGGGTTGTTTGGCTTATTTAGCTTATGTTCTGGATACTACCGCAGAGACTCCGGCGATTGATTTAGTACCCGTAGTCCGGGAGTTCTCCAATATATTTCCTTTTGATCTTCCAGGAATGCCACCAGATCATGATATCGATTTCTGTATTGATTTAGCTCCAAGTACCCAGCCTATATCTATCCCACCATACCGTATGGCTCTGAAAGAGTTGAAGGAACAACTTGAGGAGTTACTAGCAAAGGGGTTCGTCAGACCAAGTGTGTCACCTTAGGGTGCATCAGTGTTATCTATGCGGAGCTGCATTGATTACCGCCAGTTCAACAAAGTTACCATTAAGAACAAGTACTTGTTTCCATATTTTGATGATTTGTTTGACTAGTTTCAGGGTGCTAGGGTGTTCTCTAAGATCGACATGAGATCGGGGTACCATCAGTTGAAGATTAGGGATTCGGATGTTCCGAAGACTGCTTTCCGAACTAAATATGGTCATTACGAGTTTCTAGTGATGTCCTTCGGTTTGACTAATGCCCCAGCGGTGTTTATGGATATGACGAACAGGGTGTTCAGCCCATATATTGATTCGTTCGTCATCGTCTTCATTGATGACATTTTGATCTACTCGCGCAGTATGGAGGAGCACGAGCAGCATTTGAGAGTGGCACTTCAGACCTTGCGGGAACAAAAGCTATATGCTAAGTTCTCCAAGTGTAAGTTTTGGCTAGATTCAGTAGCATTCTTGGGGCATGTTGTATCATGCGAGGGTATTAAGGTGGATCCCAAGAAGATCGAGGTAGTGCAGAGTTGGCCTCGTCCTACAACAACGACTAAGCAGGAGCTTGTTGAGTTTAGCAAGTTATTATCGCCGGTTTGTGGAGGGCTTCTCATCTATTGCAGCACCTTTGACTAGATTGACCCAAAAGGGTGCTCTATTCCGTTGGTCCAATGATTGTGAGACGAGCTTTCAGAAGCTCAAGACGGCTTTGACTACGGCACCCGTTATATTGTTGCCCTCCGATTCGGGGATGTATACTGTGTATTGCGATGCTTTACACGTTGGTTTGGGCGAGTTATTGCGTATGCTTTGTGCCAGCTGAAGCCTCATGAGAAGAATTACCTTGTACATGATTTGGAGTTGGCCACGATTGTTCATGATCTTAAGATCTAGAGGCATTATCATTATGGGGTGTCCCGTGAGGTTTACACTAATTATTGCAGCTTGCAGCATTTGTTCAAGCAAAGGGATCTCAATTTGAGGCAGTGCAAATGGCTTGAGTTACCGAAGGATTATGATATCACAATTCTTTATCACCCGGGCAAAGCGAATGTAGTCGCGGATGCCTTGAGCAGAACGGCGGAGAGTATGCGTAGCTTAGCATTCATTTCAGCAGAGGAGAGGCCATTAGCTTTGGACATTCAGTCCTTGGCTAACAGACTTGTGAGGCTGGACATTTCAGAGCCCAGCCAAGTTCTTGCATGTGTCGTTGCCCAGTCTTCACTATTGGAGCAGATCAAGGCCCGACAGTTTGATGATCCGCACTTGTTGGTTCTCAGAGAGACGGTACTACAGGGTGGTGCCAAGGATATTACCATAGGCAAGGATGGTGTTCTGCGACTCCAGGATCGTCTATGTGTTCCTAATTTCGATGGCTTGAGGGAGAGGATTCTAGAGGAGGCACACAGTTCTCGGTATAATATTCATCCAGGTGCTACAAAGATGTATCGCGACCTGAGGCAGCATTATTGGTGGTGACAGATGAAGAAAGACACAGTTGAGTATGTTGCGAGGTGTCTAAATTTCCAGCAGGTTAAGTATGAGCGCATTTCTATGGACTTCACCATTGGGTTGCCGCGGACCTTGCGGAAGTTTGATGCAGTTTGGGTCATTGTCGACAGGTTGACCATGTCGGCAAACTTCATTCCAGTGGTGACTACGTATACTTCAGAGAGATTAGCCCAGATTTATATTCAGAAGATAGTTCGGTTGCATGGTGTGCCTGTTTCCATCATATCAGATAGGGGGCCCTCAGTTTACTTCGCATTTCTGGAGATCAGTACAGAGTGAGTTGGGGACCCAAGTAGAGCTCAGCACAACATTTCATCTACAGACCGAGGGGCAGTCGGAGCAGACAATTCAGATCTTGGAGGACATGCTCAGAGCATGTGTGATTGACTTTGTAGTGCAGTGGGATCGATTCTTGCATTTGGCCGAGTTTGCTTACAATAATCGTTATCAGTCCAGCACAGAGATGGCTCCATTTGAGGCTTTATATTGTCGGTGATGTCTCCCATCGGATGGTTTGAGCCCAGCGAGGCTAAGTTATATGGTACTGATTTGGTGAAGGATGCCTTGGAAAAGGTAAAGATGATTCAGGAGAGACTTCACACAGCACAGTCCAGACAGAAGAGTTACGCGAACCAGAAGGCGCGTGATTTATTATTTATGGTGGGCGAGAAGGTTCTTTTGAATGTCTCACCGATGAAGGGGATCATGAGGTTCCGGAAGAAGGGCAAGTTGATCCCAAGGTTTATAGGTCCGTTTGAGGTGTTGAGACGAGTTGGAGAGGTTTCTTATGAACTTGCTCTGCCTCCCAGTCTATCGGGAGTACATCCGGTTTTCCACGTGTCTATGCTCTAGAGGTATCATGCCGACATGTCACATGTATACGACTTCAGCACGGTCCAGTTAGATGATAGCTTGGGTTATGAGGATGAGTCAGTTGCCATTGTTGATAGGCAGGTTCACCAGTTGAGGTCCAAGAAGATTTCTGCAGTAAAAGTTCAGTGGAGGGGCCAACCAGTCGAGGAGGCAACTTGGGAGGCCTAGGAGGACATGCAGAGCAGATATCCACACCTATTCAGTACTCCAGGTATGTTTCTAGACCTGTTCGAGGACAAATGTTTGTTTAAGAGGTGGAGAATGTAACGACCCAACCGGTCGTTTTCCTTTCTAGAACCCCGTTCCCCTAAATAAGACTCCCCGTACGTGCTTTTACTATTTTATGACTTGCGGCGATGGTTAGTTCAGGATTTGGAAGGGTTCGAATTGAAATCAGAACACTTGGTTCCATGGTTTGGCTTTAAAAGGCTAAGTTTGACTTTGGTCAATGTTTTGAGTAAACGACTTCGGAATCGGGATTTAACGGTTCCAATAGGGTTGTATGATGATTTCGGACTTGGGCGTTTGTTCGGATCGGATTTTGGATGAACCGGGAACGTTTTGGAACCTAATAGTAAAAGTTGGCTCTTTGAAGGTTTTAAAGTTCTTAAAATTTGGTTTGGAGTAGGTTTTTGTATTATTGACGTCCGTTTAGGATTATGAGCTTGGGAATAGCTCCGTAGGGTTATTCTAGACTTAGGAGCACGACCAGATGTGGATTTGGAGGTCCGTAGGTCGTTTTATGGTCATTTAGCTAAACTTAGAAATTTGAAGGTTTTTGAGAAGTTTGATCGGGACTTGCACGCAAAATTTGGCGTCATTTCGAGTAGTTTAAGTACGTTTCGATGCATTGGGAGTAAAGTGAAGAACTTGAAGTTCATATTATTGATTCAATTGGTTTAGGGTGTGATTCTTAGTTTTAACGTTGTTTTATGTGTTCCAAGGGTGCGGGCGAGTCCTTTTTATGATATCAAACTTGTTGGTATGTTGGGATGGGGCCTCGGGGGCTCTGGATGCCATTCGGCTGATGCGCGGGTTGAGTTAGGACTCAAAGAGGGCTGCAGGTGCACCAGTTTTGGTGTGCCCGCACCTGCGATCTTTTGGCCGCAGGTGCGAGCCCACAGATGCGTGATCTTGGCCGTAGAAGCCGCTTGGGAACGTTTGGCCATGGATCGCAGATGCGGGTGATTATGCGCACCTGCGAATGCGCAGGTATAATTGAGGAAATCGCAGAAGCGACCTTAGCCACAGGAGCGGCACGCTTGCCGTACAAGCAGGACCCCACCAATAGAAGTGAAACCAGCCAGCCCTAGACACTTCCGCAGAAGCGGGCCTTGGTCCGCAGAAGCGATGCCGCAGATGCGGCCCTTCGACCACAGGTGCGGACTCGATGGAGGCAGTGTGGTCATTTTATAACGGGAGTTAGGCATTTTGAGCTCATTTATTTCATTGCTTTGGGCGATTCTTGGAGCTCTTAGAGAGGGGATTTAACCTAACACCTTGAGGTAAGTAATTTCTACACAATGTGAGTTAAATACATAGTTTATGGGTAGATTTAACATGTAAATTAGTGAAAATTATGGGTTTAGGTGTAAACCTAGGTTTTTAACCACGAAAATGGTTATGGAATTTAGTGAAATCATATATATGAGTTCATGAGGTTATGGGTAACAAATTTCTTCGATCTCGTTGAGTGTGGAGAAGCATTGGGAACCCAGATTTTTTTCTTCGGAGCCGTTTTTTTTTCCGTCCCCCTGCCCCGGCAAAATTTTCGGAATTCTGGCATGTAGGCCTGGAGGTGAATTTTAGGAATTCTTCAATTGGGGTTGGGTAATCATTTTAATAGTTAAGATATGGACTTTTGAACATGTATTGACTAGTTTATATAACATTTGACTAGTTTCAAGTCGTTTGGCACTGAATTGAGGGTTTAAGCATAATCTTGGATAGGAAAGTAGGCTTTTGAGACGAGGTAAGTCTCTTTTCTAGCCTTGTAAGAGGGAATTAACCCCATTGGAGAATTTGATTAATATGTGCTTCTATTTGTGGGGGCTACGCACGCATGAGGTGATGAGATTCCGTACGTAGCTACTAATTGTGCTTATGTCCCGGTTGTTTTAGGTTTACACCATCCTATCATTGACACCATTTGATTATGCTTACTAATTGCCTTGAATAAAGCTGAGATTGAGGATTTCAAGATTTTAAAAGTTCCTAATTGAATTTCTTATTCTGGAAAGAATTGAGGGATATCATGATAACTTGAGAAATCTATGTTTAACCGCGTCACAAGTATATTCCGCGAGCGGGGTAAATTTCCACTACTCTCATGGGAGCAGCTGTTCGCCTCGACAGGTTAATAGATGCATCTATGGTTCATGCTGTTCAACCCTCGGTAGTGCACATGGTATATGTACATGTATTTTGGATCGGGTCGTACGTCCTCGCATAATTCATGCGTAATAATACTGGAAGCCCAATTATATTTGATATTGTTTCATTGGCTTGAGAGGTAAATGGTTAAATGAGGGAAAATGATTTGGTACTTACTATCAGTGAAAAGATTGTTTATTTATTTCTTGCTTCCGAGTTCTATTGTCATTTATATATCCCATGTTTAATTAGAATTTTATATATTTTATTGTTGGCCCATAGTAACTGTCGAAGCCGACCCCTCGTCGCTACTTCTTCGAGGTTAAACTAAATACTTACTGGGTACATGATATTTATGTACTCACGCTACACTTCAGTATTAAATGTGCAGGATCTGAGGCAGGTGCATCTGGATATCAGCCCGGCGCGCACCCTTGACTACTATGAGACTTAATGATGAGCTGCCCTCTAAGCCCGTTCTGCAGCAGCCGAAGTATTTCTTTTGCTTATATTTTATGTCTATTTCATTTCAGATAGTGGTGTAGTATTCTTTTGTATATTCTACTAGTAGCTCACACACTTATGACACCAAGTCTTGGAGATTTATGCTAGTAGACACATGATGGTTTTGGGTTATTTTACTTATCTCACTTGCTTTCAAAATTTTGATATCATTTTTATTAAATTCTTACTTCTTATTTATGCACAAACTAAAAATCAACTATTTCAAATATTTAAAAGAAAGGATCACAGAGTTAGTTCGCTGTAGGCTTGCCTAGCGGTAACATTGGGCGCCACCACGACCTATAGGAGAAATTGGGTCGTGACAGCTAGGTAAGCCAATTAGCAACAATCCAATTCAAATGAGATTTACTGAGAAAATAAATGATGAAATACTGATCTTTTATACAATAAATCCCAAGGATTGACAGTATAAATCATGAGCTTCTAAGATTTAGAGTTTACAAATATGGTATGAAATAAATATATCATCTGTTTAAAATATACATGAACATATTAATAATTCTAAAGCTACCAAGAACGAGAGGCAACTATGACTGGAATGCAGGTACATCTCCAATGCTAGCTCCCTCCATGCACAACAACATCAACATCCAAAATCTGCACGCAAGGTGCAAAAGTGTAGTATGAGTAATACTGAACCCTTGTACTCAATAAGTAACAAACCTAACCTTAGGTTGAAAGTAGTGACGAGCTTGGACAATGGTCAGAGTCTAACACCAATAGCCAACAACAACTTATAACAACATAATAAAAATAGTACAAGAAGCAACTCAAGGATATAATGCTGAGCTCGTCCACAGTTACGGAATAATAGGCTTACTTTTCAAGTATAACAATAAAACCCAAATCTTTCACCAAAATTACCAAAATATGAGTATATCAGAGAATTATGATTTTTACCAAAGACTTTCAATAACAGGTAAAATAATTAAATCTCAGATAGTATACAGAAGTACATCTCTATGCCTATATGTCAATGTGCATGTGAAGTCATAAATGTCACAATACCGTGTAGCATGAGGAAGTGCATCTTTATGCCTGTATATCAAATATACCTGTCAATGCAATGCATCATAGCGATGAACTCATGTACTCACACTCTCAGAGTACTCAATATCACTGTCTCACACTCCGATTCATCACACTCAATCACTCTGCACACTCAGCCTCTCAGAACTGTACGGTACCTGTTGCGGCGTGCAGCCTGATCCACATATAGCCATAAGGATTGTTGCGGCGTGTAACCCGATCCACATATGGCCATAAGGCCTGTTGCGGTGTGCAACCCGATCCACATATGTCACTCACAACACGTCTCTCGGGCCCTAACTCAGTCATCAATCTCTCCAATCTCTTGGGCTCACAAATCTCATGCCAATCAGCCCAAACAATGATAACATATTGTGACAACAAATGATAATAGAGACTGAGATATGATATGCAAATGAATGACTATGACTGAGTATGTAACTGCAATGTAAGCAAATAACTCAACAGCAGATATAATCTTAGGGGGTCCCAACTGAATAAGCATATAGTCTAAACATGGTTTCTAACATGGATCACAACTCAATTACTCTAGCATGTAGGAATTTCATGGATAAAAAAAAAGGTTAGGTGACTACACAGTATCACAGAATCAACCGTGTCATAATTCACATGGTGCACACCCACACGCCCATCACCTAGCATGTGCGTCATCTCAACACCAAACATATAACACGTATATTCAGGGATTCTGTCACACCCCGACTTCAGGGAGTGCGACCGGTGCTCAACCGAGGTAACCAAGCCGAGAAAGCCTGCTAGGTTTCCTTCTACCCAACTTACCTATAAATAAAGAGTGGATACATTTCATTAATTAGACAATGAGATAGTCATGAGAACCACTCCAGTTCAATACCATTAGTTGCATCATTTATAAGTCTCCAAAATAATATGTTTCACTACCATAGTTTAACAGTAGGAGCATGTGATACAATTATAACATCTTTAGTTCAACTTTTCCCACACCAATACACAATCCACACTATGTCTACGGAGCCTCTAGTAGATGCAAAAGAGTATAATGATAGTGCCGGCAACAAGGCTCCGGCTATACCTCAAACATAATTGTACATATGGAACCAAAGATGCACGACCCCAAAATGAAGTGGGGCTCACCAAGTCAGCTCGGAAGAATGAGTACCGCTATTACTGGTCAATACCTTCCGCTGTAGAACCACCTGCATCCATTAAATATGCAGCGCCCCCAGCAAAAGGGACGTTGGTACATGTCGAATAGTACTAGTATGAAAACCAAACACTTAATCAAGGACTTGGAAATACAACATGAATATGATGAATCATGGAAACAATGAAAGGGCTTAGATAGCCGTTAAAGCCATAGCAAATTCATTAAGAGCTTCCAATAACATTTATAAATTTTAAGATGAGGATCCTTTATAACCACCTTCACACAAAACGACCCTTCCGCCTCACCCCAATGTATGCCGGTGGAGGTGCAATCACAATACCACAAACCTTACATAAGTGGCCCTGTCGCCTCACCCCAATATATGCGGGTGGAGGTGTGTCCACAGTACCAAAACGCTACACAAAGCGGCCCTGCCACCTCACCCCAATATATGCGGGTAGAGGTGTAATCCCAATACCACAACTATACACAAAGAGGACCTACCGCCTCACCCCAATATATGCGGGTGGAGGTGTAAACACAATGCCACAATTATACACAAAGCGGTCCTGCCGTCTCACCCCAGTGTATGCGGGTGGAGTGTAACCACAAAATCACAATTTGGATTTTCAATGATAATAGTTCGTACAAAAGGTCCCCTTTCAAATCATGCCCTTTGGGAGCTTTGGCCTTAACAAGAATATAAGTTCATAAGATTTTCTCATATGGGAACAAGAATTTAATCATATTGATTTCATAACAACCTTTCTCCCAGACGGGGTATAACACAATTAAATCAATAATAGAGACTCATTAACACACGAGGGTTATAACACGTTATGCCAATCGGTAATCAATTTAGTAGCTTGAACATCTCACACCAATAGTATTTCAAATTCGAACTTCCCACGATGGAATATTGTAAGATTACGGGCATTCCAACACCAGAATAAGAGTTTATCCTTCATACTTTGAAAGAGCTTTATGTAGTGCAATGATAATCTCCCAACACTTGTAATGATGCCAAGCTATAGATGAGGAGAGAATTACAAGTACGATTAGAGAAATTTGCATGGCAAGGGCTGTTACCACTATGACCCAACCTTTCCCTCAACTAATTCAAGACCAAAAATCACCCAAGATGGTTCAACAATTTCCACGGTCTCTCTTAGCTCATGCATGTGATAAATCTACCCTAATCACCCATAATCAACCCTAAACCCAAAATTGAGGAATTGGGGAAAGAAATTCTTTTCTTTTTGAAGCTCTAGCAAGTTCCTTTGATGAAATTCCAAAGTTTGATTGAAGGTAGAGTAGTGAAATCCTTGGACCTCCCCTTTCTTTCTCTAGAATAGCTCTCCCCTCTCTCTAAAATATAAGATAATCCCTCAAAAATGACCCCTAGGGATAAATAAACGAAATGGAATCGGATTATAAAATTAGAAAAATGAAGCCCCGACACAGATTTGTGACACTTCTGCGGTCCGCAAATCGACCGCACAATTGATGCTCCAAAACTGGGACTTTTGGGTTAGGTCTACGGCAGTTCTGCAGCCGCAGACCTGTTCTATAGTCGCATAATGCACCGTAGACCTGTTATGCGGTCACATAAAGCACCGCAGAACTCCCCCTCGGAAAATCTTCATGATGGTTCTGCGGTTGGTATGCGACGCGCGAAACGATTCTGCGGTCGCATAATCGACCGCAAAATGCCCTCCAAACTTGCGCAGTTTTTTTGTTTTACATCCCATACTTTAATATGAGTTTGAAGGGATTAAGGCCATTCATGAGATTATAGAAGATTTGTGACTATATTATTGTAAGTCCCCGTAAGTTTAACAACCTTGATACCGTTATATACATTTGATATAGTATTTTGAGTGGAACATTTTTGTAAAAAGTTTGACAAATATAATTTATATAGTTATTAATATTACTATTTTTGAATATGCTTTAAATTATACACATAATATGAGAAAGTTTATGGGATTTTCTTTATTGTAAAGATAGAAATTATTTTCTCACAAGAAAAGAAGGTTATCTTTTTACCATTTTAATAATTAAGCGTACGAAAATTTATACTCTTTATATGAGATTAGGAAAATTAGAATTCGAGAAAATATATGTATTATTACATGGATGTTTTAATGAGATAATAGTGTATGTATTGATTTTATATGGTACCATGATTTATTAATATTTTAATAGTAGTACTTTAGGATGAGGACAAGACTATTTTTGAGGTTATAAGTATTTACGCTATTTCTAACAAGTGATAAGTAAATTCGTGAAGGCGAGAGGGTAAGCGAATCGAAGAAAATGAGTTTCGTCAAAGTTTGACAATTTGAGATAAAATACGGCCCAAGCTATAATACCCGATATTTATGGATTAGTGCCACACAAGGTACCACATGACCATGATAATAAGATGTATAAAGTGTGCTAAAAGTAAGTAGTGTTTTAAGTAATTTGAGATAATTCTTAATTATGTGAATAATTGGGTAATTAATGATTTTAGTGGAAGATTAATTAAAAGTTTGGATAAGGCCTACAAGGCCTAACGTGGCAGCCCCCCATTCCAAAATAATGTGTGACTAATATGCGTTAGATAGTGACATTTATACCACATGTCACAATATTTGAAAATGGTGGCAAATGTGGTGGACCCCACTATCCACTCATTCACTTTTTGATACACTTATGACATACTACTATTGAGATAACAAGGGGTAAGTAATTGGCTGTGATATCCCTTCCTAATGCTTACGATTTTACATGTGCTACCGAGAGTGCAAATGAGGACTAATAGATAACTTTGTCACCCAAATACATACAACACTTATTTATAAAGGTAGGCTTGCATCTTTGCTCATTGTTGACTCCCCGTGACACAAGCAACGTTTTTAACAAGAAAAGACATTTGTTTGCTTCTTCTCAACAAGATTAGAAACGGCCCTCGAGAAATTTGAGCTACAAAGGTAGATATATCTCCTTGCATTAAAGCAAACCGTGAAGAACATAGATGTGTATTTCCATATCGGTTTCCCCAAGATGATAAAAGTTTGGAGATTTCTTCGTAATGAAGTAAGGTGGAAGAAGACTAGTTTTGGCACACAAGATTGAGGAGATTGTTCACATATACAAGTAGGAAGTTGACATTAAAGGTATGTTAAGGCTATCCCTTCTTTCCTTTTGGCTTGATCCAAGTAACAATGCGTAAACGTAATGCTATTTTATAAGTATTTCTACTCTTAGCAGTTAAGGATGTCTATGTTACTTATTCCTGTAAAATGATATTCAAGCATGTCTAAGTATGTCCATGTGTCCCTAATGAGGTATATGATAGAGATGTTAATGTTTATAATATAGTGATACAAGTACATGCATCTTCATGCATTTACCATCGTATTACGGCCGGTCGGGCAGTTTCCACCGGTTGGGCAGTTATGTATCATTATTTACCACACGTTGGGCAGTCATACAGATTTATTCACCACCGTGCTACGGCCGGTTGGGCAATCATGAATATTCATTTACCACCGAGCTACGACCGGTCGGGCTGTCATGCATTTACCATCGAGCTACGGCCGGTTGGGCAGTTACACATTTATCATCGAGCTACGGCCGGTCGGCAGTCATGCATTTACTAGAGCCCTATGGCCGGTCGGGAAGTTACCACTGATCAGTTGGGCAGTCATGCATCATAAGATATGGATAATAGTCTCAAAGAGAAGCATTATATATATATATATATATATATATATATATATATATATATATATATAATAAGTATGCATATACAGTGGCACTACAGAGATTCAGGGTTGATTCTTATATGTCTTTAATTAATATTGATTTGTTGTTATGTTTCAGTTCCGCCTTACATACTCAGTACAATATTCGTACTGACGTCCTTTTGTTGGGGACGTTGCATTCATTCCTGCAGGTATAAATAATCAGTTTGACGAGCCCTCATAGTAGACGAGGTTAGCATTCAGCGAAGGATCGGTAAGACTCCACCTCATTCGGAGTGCAGTCGAGTCTATGAGTCATCGTGTCAGAGTTTTTCTACGAACTTATATCTAATACTCTTAGAGGCTTTGTAGACAGAGTTTCATTTTGTATAGTATGTCAGAGGGCCTTGACGGCCCATATGTATTCATGTTTTAAGAACGATAGTTCATTGATACAGCATTTGCCCACTCATAGTTATACATTACAAGTTAACGCTCACTTACAGTTATACGTTACGAGTTGTGGCCATGTTGACCCATGATAGTTATAAAAAAAAAGAGTTGTAGAGTGGTTCGCTCGGGCCAGTACGGCACTGGGTGCCAGCCACGCCTCCCCTGGTTTGGGGCGTGACTTTTTGCTTCACTCTGCGGTCATTCTGCAGCCCGTAGAGTGATTCTGAGGCCGCATACTGGGTCGCAGAAATGTCTTTTTCTGACAAACATTTTCCTTTAACTCCCAAGAACCTCGGGTTTTAGGTGAAATTTTACGGGGCCTTACAGATTCATACCCTCATAACCAAATTTAGAAGTGTTACTTACCTCGAACAAGCTGAATCCAATACCGAGCAAGCCAAACGCTACTCCAAAAATGCCATCCCGCACGTACTGATCTACGAACGACTTGAAACTAGCCAAAAGAAACTCAAGAACATCAAATAATGCCAAAAGAAACAAACCCGATCGATAAAGGTCGAATCTTTAATGAAAAGTCCAAAGTCAAATCCGGGCCCGCATCTCAGAACCCGACAAAACTCACAAAATCCGACAACTCATTCAATTACGAGTCTAAAACTTGGTTTGACTTTGTTGTTACCGGGTTCATATTTCAGTTCCAAAACTTGGTATAAGTTCATTACAGTATTTATAACTTGTTTGCAAAAGTTAGTGCAAAACAGAGTTAATTTGACGTGATTCAGACGTCCGGTTGAGAAATTGGATGTTCTTAAGTTTCATTGAAAATTTTATATGTTTTGGTGTTCGATTTGTAGTTCTGGGGGTTATTTTGGTGTTTTGATCCTGCAAGCGAGTTCATATGATATTGTTGGACTTGTGTGCATGTTTGGTTTGGAGCCTTGAGGGTTCGGGTGAGTTTTGGATAGGCTACAGACCATTTTGAACTTAGAATTTCTGGTTTTCTTGAAGTCTGCTATCACGTGATGGTTTGTGCTTCGTGATCATGAAGCCACTCTCGCGATCATGAAGGGGAAACTGGGGATGGGGTGGTTTTCTTCATTGTGAACGCGATAGCTAGGTCGCGAACACGGAGCTATAAGGGATTTACACTTCACGAATGCAACCAGCTTCTCGCAAACGCGTAGGGGTTTGGACCTGGGAGGGGGCATTGGGCTATGTTCTACGCGATCTCGACCATTAGGTCAAGAATGCGATGGCCAGGGGGGAGAGCCATCTTGAACGCGGATGGTATCTTGCGAACGCAAAGACTAATTGGGCCGCTGTGCACCGCGAGCGCGGCAGGCCCTTTGCGAATGCGAAGAAGGCCTGACGCATAGACCTTAAAATATTCAAACACGGGATTTCACCCATTTTTCACCATCTTCTCATTAGACCTCGGCCTAGAGGCGATTTTGAAGAGAAATTTCATCACTCTTTCATATGTTAGTGTATTTTAACTTGTTTTCTTCCATTTCCATCATCAGCCACTAATTTCTAGCCTTAATCTATGTTATTTCATGATTGAAAATTAGGGATTTGGGAAGAATTAGGGGGGGGGGGGTTGTAAAATTGAGATTTAGTTCTCAAATTGAGGTCGGATTTCGAAACTAATTACATAATCGGGCTCGGGGGTGAATGGATAATTGGGTTTTGGTCCGAATCTCGGATTTTGACCAAGCGAGCCTGGGGTTGACTTTTGTTGATTTTTGGGAGAAGTGTAAAGATCTTAACTTTATGTATTGTAATTGATTTCCCTAGCATTATTTGATGTTTTTGAGTCGATTTTGGTTAGATTCGATTGGTTTAGAGGTGGATTTTAGAGTAAAGGCCCCGGTAGGAATCCTTGAGCTATGTGCTATGTGAATTTCATGTGTAGCGGCGTATATGCGAGGTGACGAGTGTATATACACCGTCAATTACTCGTTTCCATGTCTACCCGTATTTCATTAATTATTTTATTCCATGTCTTGATTGTTATATGCTTTAATTGCTTCCTATTGATGTTTGGCTATAATTCCATATTTTTAGTGCATTACTTATTTTACATTTTGATGTTTTAATGCTAAATTATATTATATTTATACTTAATTGAGTTTATTTTATGTATAGGTACTTTAAAGATAAAATTTAGGAGCAAAGTAAATATTTAATGTGTTTTTTATACACTACAAATGTGGGATCATTAATTATTCGATTGTGAAGAGCATTAAGTGGAGGAAATTGAAGACAATTGCAAACAAAAAAAGAAAAAAAGCAAAGAAACGAGAAAAATGGAAAAAGTTAGGCAATCCAAAGTTTTGCAGCAACTGAAACAAAGTTCCAGGCTAGGCGAGCAATTTTCCTCACATTTTGCCTCGCGAGGTCCAGTGCGAGGTTCATCGCACGTTCCGCGTTGCGACGTGCCTTTCCGAGTTTGAGGCAATTTTTTCTCCTTTTCTGTTTTGGACTTGGTTATTTCGTCTAGGTTTTTTCTATACTTATAAATAGTCCTTAAACACAATTTTTATACAACTTTTGACGAAGGGAGAGCACAGAGCCGCCGTGGAGGCCGGAATTCATCGGGTTTCATCTTTTCTTCCACCAAACTTAGTAATTTTTATATTTCTTTGTATGATTTGTTGTCTTGCTACCATGTCTATGTGGAGCTAAACTTCACGTTCTAGGGTTGTGGTTCTTTCATGACTAATGTTATTCGGATATTGATTTTGATTTCTCAGTTTATCATATTGGTTTATTTATTTAATCCTGCACTTAATTATTTGATTGCTTGATCACCAATTGAATACTATCTACGAATCTAGAGTTGAACTCGAAAGTGGGAATTCTAGATTGCATATAGGATTGAATAGAGCAAGTTCTTGAACCTGGGCATCGGGGAACGGATTCGCAATTAGGATAGACATATACCTAATTGCCTTGCTTGGTTGATTTACATGAATTATAAATGCGTTCTTGTTGATTCTAACTCCATAGACATATAGGCGTTAGGTTAGCTTGAATAGGCGAGTAAGAATTCAACAGATTCTTATGAGCAATATTAACCCTGTCAACCAATAAACTAGATAAATTAGTTAGTCAATTCAATTGAAGAATACAATAGGAATGTTAGATAGCCCATAACCCTAGATCGTTTTCATTACATTGATATCACAAAAATCTGCTCTTTCTCTGTTCAAAGTTCATTATTTGTTTTTATTTATTTTAATTAGTTTAGAACCAAATACTTCTAGGTTTAATTCTTGTTTAGATAATTAGGATAGTCTAATTTAGTTAATAGTTAATCACAAGTCCTCGTGGGTTCGACATCCGACTTTTAGTCACTTTATTACTTGACGACCGCGTATACTTGCGTGTGCGTTTGGCCGCAATACCTATACCTTAACTTGCAACTTTTCATTTATTATTCTCGCATATAGATGTTAATTTCTTCCATGATTAATTGCTACTTGCCTTAATTGTCTTACTTGTATACTTTAACTGTCATATATTTGACTTGTCTTGTTGCTCAGCATTAATGGTAGCATTTCTTGATTTGGTACGAGATTCTTTTATGGTTTTTCTTTCATATTCGTTAATCATAGAGATTATTGTGATTCGAGTTATTAAATTGATTGCACATATTGATTTTATTTATGGATCGAGTTGCACGCGCAACATGTGAAATAAGGGAGGATCGATATTGATATGGGATCGAGTTGCATGCCGCAACAGGTGGAATAAGGGAGGATTGATATGGTGAAATATAGGAGGATTATGGAATTGATTCTTATTATATGGTGGGATCGGATTGCGCGTCGCAACGGATTTTACTTATTATTATTGATATTGATATGGTGAAATAAGAGAGGATTGTGTTTGTACGGTGGGATCGGGTTGCGCGCTATAATAGATTATGTGTTTTGTATTCCTTGGTTTATTTTGTTGGTTTCGGTGTTTTCGTACGAAATTCTGAGGATTTATAATCCTAGTTTTGCTGATTTTCGTGGACTGAGTTATTTTTATAAGTTAACTACCTTATTTTCCGTATTCCTTTCATGTTGTTATTACCATACTGCGTACAGGTTATTATAAGTGACCTTCCTTAGTGTTGTCACTACTTTATCAAGGTTAGGCTCGGCACTTACAGAGTACATGGGGTCGGTTGTACTCATACTACACTTTGCACTTCTTATGCAGATTTTGGAGTCGATCCCAGTGACGGACAGTAGATTACTCGGATCGGACATCTGACGGAGACTTGAGGTACAATTGCTCGGTGTTCGCAGCCCTGAAATCCCCTTTCTACCTTATCTTAGCTGTTTATTTCATTTCAGATAGTTTTACTTTCGTTTAGACCATTTCTGTATTATTCTAGTCGCTCGTGCACTTGTGATACCAGTTCTGGGATTGTACCTAGATATTTTGGTTGTTATGGTTTTTTGCACTTTACTTCAGATTTATTTCAGTTATTTCGGTTTCTTTATTATTATCTAACATTTATTTCAGTTATTTCAATTACAGCCTCCTACATCAGATTTCCGAGGACATAGCCCTTGATAGGAAGTTGTGGAAGACGAGCATTAAGGTTGTAGGTTAGGAAGTAGGAAGCTAGCATATGTTTGTCTTAGGCTGCTAGTGTTTTCGATTGTGTCCATATTACTTCTTTAGGACTCCAGGTTAGATCATAGGAGACTAGTCCGATAGTGTAGTGTCTTAGGGTGCTAGTGGCTCTTGTGGTATCCATATTACTCTATTGTGTCTATAGTACTACACCATTGTTTCTGCTTATTGTTATTGCTTTCTCTCTATTTTCTGGTTATTACGTTGCTGACATTATCTCTCTTTATTTCTTGCTTACTCTGATATTATCGCGCCACTGTCTCTTTTCATCTTCTTTAGCCGAGGGTCTATCAGAAACAGCCTCCCTACTCCTTCGGAGTAGGGGGTAAGGTTTGTGTACATACTACTCTCCCCAGACCCCACTTGTGGGATTCCACTGGGTTGTTGTTATTGTTGTTGTATCTAGTCTGAACTGTTAAAATGGATAAATTAATCTAATATTGGCTTGCATGACAAGTGAAAGTTAGGCGCCATCACGGTCACGAGGGTGGGAATTTCGGGTTGTGACAAATAGCCATACCATTTCAAAGATAAAGTATTTTAAACCTAACCATATTTTACAAAGCTTGGAAATATAAACACTATAGATATACTTCCAAAATTCTTTCAATCATGTAGATTTTTCTTAAAGGCTTTATAAATGAAACCTATATCCTATTTTCAAAGTGCATATACTATTTTCTTTCAAAACGATAAGCTTAAAAAAAGACATAGAGTAAGCTATAAATCTTTAAGCTCTAACTAAGTAGAATATAAACATCTAATTCCCTAAACCTAGTCTAAGTCCTATGGAGCTACCTTAAGTAGATTCTGAGGGGTACCTAACACCTTCCTGTTAGAAGAATAAGAACCCTTACCCAAAATCTCACTGGTTAGTAGACTAATAGGATTTAATAATCTTAGTAATTAAATAGGTATTCTAATATACCTTTTAAATATTAGGTGGCGACTCTCTTTTATCATCAACAGGGAAACTACTAGTTGAATCTTATTTTGACTCACGCAAAATAGGGTGCAACAATCATAGATGACTTTGAGCTGATAGTTGGATTGGAATTCATGAGGCAGACCAACACCATTCCTGTACCTTATGCAGACATGCTACTGATGATGGGAGAAAATGAGGCCAAGCCCTGCATTATCCCATGCAGAACCATAAAGATGGTCGCGAAGAATATCTCGGCCTTGTAGTTGAAGAAGGGAGTCAAAAGACATGAACTTATGTTCTTGGCTACCCTCTATATTGAAGATATTGAACGCTCTTCGGGTCCCATTCCTGAACCCGTGAAGGAGATGCTAAAGGAGTTTGAAGACGTCATACCACAGGACATGCCAAAGCGACTCCTGCCTAGGCACACTATGGACCATGAGATTGAGTTTGTGCCGGTGTAACGACCGGCCGGTCGTTTTTAGAATTTACGCCCCGATCCCCTATTAACTACTTTCCCTATGTCTATTTCTGCTATTGTGACTTGCTGGGATGGTTCATCTTGAGTTTCGGAGTGTTATCGGACACTTAGTCCCCAAATGAGAGTCTAAGCCTTAGAATTTGGACCGTAGTTGGAGCAGTGTGAAAACGACTCTGAAATGGAATTCCATCAATTCCGTTAGCTCCATTGGGTGATTTCAGGCTTAGGGGAGTGCCCGAATTATGTTTTGGAGGTCCGTAGCTTATTTAGGCTTGAAATGCCGAAAATTGAATTTTTGGGGTTTTCGGGTCGATAGTGAAATTTTGATACCGGGGTCCGAATCCGATTCCGGAAGTTGGAATAGGTCCTTAGTGTTGAATGTGACTTGTGTGAAAAATTTGGGGTCAATCGGACATGGTTTGGTTGGTTTCAGAATCGGTTGTAGAATATCAGAAATTCAAGTTCATTAGGTTTGGATTGGAGGGTGATTCATGGTTTTAGCGTTGTTTAATGTGATTTGAGGGTTCGACTGAGTCCATGTGTTATTTTAGGATTGGTTGGTATGTTTGGTTGAGGTCCCGAGGGCCTCGGGTGAGTTCCAGATGCTTAACGGATTGGAATATGGACTTAGGCAACTTCTGAATTGCCTGAACCTGTTGTTTTTGCACCTGCAGATTTTGGACCGGAGGTGCGGCGCCGCAGAAGCGACTTGGTAATCGCAGATGCGGTCTGAGGCATAAGGACCATTGGTCACAGATGTGGCTCAAGGATCGCAGAAGCAGAACCGCATATGCGAGGAGTGGAGCGCAGATGCGGTGTTTGGAGACTTAATGAATTTTCGCAGGTGCGGTTCCCTAGCCGTAGAAGCGGCCCCGTGACCGCAGATGCAGAAATCGCTAGGCAGAAATATGAATTTCGAGGGTTTGAGTTCATAACTCAAAAATTGGATTGAGAGCTCGGTAGGAGGCGAAAGTTGGAGAGATTTTCGGAGGAAGTTTGTGGGTAATGATTTCTAACTCCTTTTTGATTATATCCCATTAATCTAAGCTTAATTTCATCATTTAATTTCGGATTTGGGGTGAAAAATTGGGAAAAGTTCTTAGACCGAATTTTGGGATTTTGATCGAGATTTTGGTATCGAATTTGAGTGATTTTGGTATGGTTAGACCCGTGAGGGAATGAGTGTTCTTAATTTGTGACTTTTACCCGATTCCGAGATGTGGGCCCGGGGAGGATTTTTGGGCGTTTTTCTATTTTCTTGCCTTAGCTTCGATTTCATTAGCTAAATTAGTTGTTTGTAGTTATATTTACATTATGTAATTGATTTGATTAGATTTGGGCCACTCGGAGTTGGATACTCGTGGCAAGAGCATGATATCGGATTGATTTTGAGCTGGTTCGAGGTAAGTGGCTTGCCTAACCTTGTGTGGGGGAACTCCCCTTAGGATTTTGGTACTGTTGTTATATGAAATGTCATGTACGTGAGGTGATGAGTGCGTACATGTGCTATTTGCTGAAAAACCCCATTTTCATTAAGTAAATTTTATGTTTCCTTTAATTGAATAATTCTAGTATATGAAGCCTCCTGTTTAGCTTAGGAAAGCATGTTTACGTGACTTAACTGTCTTATCTGCTTTATCTACTTACTTGAATTCTATGTAGCATGTTTAGGGTAGAAGTTACCTATTTCCTTGATACAAACTTGAATAGAACTGTAGACTTCCTTCTTGAGACTGTTGTGTATATTGACTTGATTGTGTATTTACTTTGGGACTATGGAACAGTATTCCGGGAGACCCTCCTGCACATTTATATTTGGGACTACGGGACGGTATCCCGGGAGATCCCCCTATATTGGATATTTATGTTAGGGACTACGGATCGGTATTCCGGGAGATCCCCCTGCACATTTATGATTTGGACTCCGGGACGGTATCCTGGGTGATCCTTTGCACATTTACGATTTGGACTACGGGACGGTATCCTGGGAGATCCTCTGCACATTTACGTTTGGGACTACGGGACGTTATCCTAGGAGATCCCCTGTTGATATCTCTGTATACTGAGTTTTTTCTTTCTGTGATTTCATCTTTATTGACTGCTAGTAATTTAGTTATACTGTCATATTTCATACTGTTTACCTTGTTATATATATAACCAGTAGAGCCCTAACCTGATCTCGTCACTACTTGACCGAGGTTAAGCTTGGCACTTACTGGGTACCGCTGTGGTGTACTCATGCCCTTTCCTGCACATGTATATCGTGTGCAGATCCAGGTTCTTCTGCTCAGCCATACTATCCGTTAGGCGAGGCGATCCAGAGACTTCGAGGTATATCTGCCGCGTTTGTAAACCTAGAAGTCTCTCTCTATTCTCCCTTTAGTTATAGACTTCTTGTATTTTCCTTCGTTTATACTTCTGGTGTTAGAACACTATGTATTTCTTTAACTTGTGATTCATGAGATGCCGTGTTTTGGGAGTGTTATTTTTGGTTCGAGAGTGTTATTATTGTATATGCCGAGCGGCATATTAAACTCTTCTATTACTATATTTACCTGCTAGTTGGCTAGTTTCGTGTCTTTAATTCATTTTCCGCAAATTGTTAGGCTTACCTAGTCATAGAGACTAGGTACCATCACGACAGTTCACAGAGGGAGAGCTTGGGTCGTGACAAGTTGGTATCAGAGCTCTAGGTTCATAGGAGTCATGAATCACAAGCCAGTTTATTAGAGTCTCGCTGATTGGTACGGAGACGTCTGTACTTATCTTCGAGAGGCTATGTAACTGTTAGGAAAATTTTGCTTCATTTGATTCCTTGTCGTGCGAGATTATTGATATCAAAAAATTCTAAACCTCTATCTTCTATTCTCTCACAGATGGTGAGGACACGTGCTACCGGAGATGATCAGACACCCCTGCCCCCTACTAGAGACGCCAGAGGTCGGGGCCGGGGGAGGAGCCCATATTCTCGCCTCCCGCACCCCAGACCAGTGAGTTCAGGTTGATCAGATCCCAGAGGTTATACCAGTACCGCCTGTAGCCCCAGTTCAGCCCGAGGATAGGGCAGTAGCTTCAGAGGAGGAGAAGCGGAGGCTTGAGAGGTTTAAGAAGTACCAGCCTCCTACATTCAGTGGTCTAGCATCAGAGGATGCTCAGGGATTTCTAGAGGAGTGCCACCGTATCCTCCGAACTATGGGTATCTCAGGGTCTAGTGGGGTTTCTTTCACTGCCTTCCAGCTTCGAGGAGCAGCCTATCAGCGGTGGCGTACTTTTGAGTTGGACAACCCAGCTGAGGCAGCTTCCCTTTCACGGTCCCAGTTTTCAGATATGTTCTTGAGGGAGTATGTCCCTCAGAGTCTCAGGGATGCATGGCGCGCGGAGTTTGAGCATTTGTGCCACGGTTCTATGACTGTTTCGGAGTATGCTGTCCGTTTCAATGACTTGGCTAGACATGCACCGACCTTGGTTTCTACAATTCGTGAGAGAGTTTGCCGGTTTATTGAGGGACTCATTCCCAGCATCAGTCTAGCATGTCCCGGGAGTTGTAGATGGATATTGCTTATCAGCAGGTGGTGAGCATTGCTAGGAGAGTAGAGGGCATGCTTGCTCGGGATAGAGAAGAGAGAGAGGCCAAGAGGTCTTGTGAGTCGGGCCATTATTCTGGTGCCCGTGCTCCAACTGCAGTTCGTCATGGTAGGGGTTATATGAGTCGCCCCGTTCATTCAGCTCTTCCAGCAGCCAGTGGTATTCCAGCTCCTCCTAGACCTCAGGAGCCTTATTATGCAACTCCAGTATGTAGTGCGCCTCCTGCATGGAGTGCTTTCAGTGGTCAGTCCAGCAGACCTAGCACGAGCCAATCACAGCCGCCATGTCCTCCCAAAGCTTGTTTTGAGTGTGGAGACACACGCCATATGATGAGGGATTGCCTTAGACTTAGGAAGGGTGCACCCCCACAGACTTCTTAGCCACAGCGTGCTCCGCAGAGTTCCCAGGCTATGATTACAGCACCAGTTGCTACCACCTGCTCAGCCGGCTAGAGGTAGAGGTCGGGGAGGTAGAGGTTGCCCTAGAGGGGGAGGCCAGGCCAGATACTATGCCCTTCCTGCCCGTACTGAGGCTGTTGCCTCCGATTCTGTCATCACAGGTATTGTTTCGGTCTGTCATAGAGATGCATCGGTTTTATTCGATCCAGGCTCCAATTATTCTTATGTGTCCTCTTATTTTGCCCCGCATTTGGGCATATCTCGGGATTCTTTAAGTTCCCCTATTTATGTTTCTACTCCTGTGGGAGATTCTCTTGTTGTAGACCGCATTTATCGGTCGTGTTTGATTGCTCTTAGTGGTTTTAAGACCAGAGTCGATTTATTATTGCTCAGCATGGTAGATTTTGATGTTATCTTGGGCATGGACTGGTTGTCGCCCCATTATGCTATTCTTGATTGTCACTCTAAGACCATGACGATGGCTATGCCAGGTGTACCACAATTAGAGTGGAGGGGTACCTTAGATCACACTACCAGTAGAGTTATATCATTTCTTAAAGCTCAACGAATGGTTTAGAAGGGGTGTGACGCTTATGTAGCTTATGAGAGATGTCAGTATTGATACCCCTACAGTTGATTCAGTCCCAGTAGTGCGGGATTTCTCTGATGTGTTTCCAACGGATCTTCCGGGCATGCCACCCGATAGAGATATTGATTTTGGCATTGATTTGTTGCCGGGCACTCAGCCCATTTCTATTCCTCCTTATCGTATGGCTCTCCCGAATTGAAGGAGTTGAAGGAATTGCTTGATAAGGGATTTATTCGGCCCAGCGTGTCACCTTGGGGTGCTCCTGTCTTGTTTGTGAAGAAAAAGGATGGTTCTATGCGCATGTGCATTGATTATCCCCAGTTGAACAAGGTTACAGTGAAGAACTGGTACCCTTTGCCTCATATTGATGACCTGTTTGATCAGTTGCAGGGTGCTCGAGTATTTTTGATGATTGACTTGCATTCAGGTTATCATCAGTTGAAGATTCGAGAGCCAGATATCCCAAAGACTGCCTTCAAGACTCGCTATGGTCATTACGAGTTCCTTGTTATGTCATTTGGGCTGACCAATGCCCCAGCAGCATTTATGCAATTGCTGCACAGTGTATTCTGACCATATCTTGACTCGTTCATTATTGTCTTTATTGATGACATTCTGGTATACTCCCGGAGTCGGGAAGATCATGGGAAACACCTGAGGACAGTGCTTCAGCCCTTGAGAGAAAAGAAATTATATGCAAAGTTCTCGAATTGTGAGTTCTGGTTGGATTCTGTGGCATTCTTGGGTCACCTAGTGTCGAGTGAGGGGATCAAGGTGGATCCGAAGAAAGTGAAAGCAGTGCAGAGTTGGCCCAGACCATCCTCAGCTATAGAGATCTATAATTTTCTTTGCTTGGCGGGTTATTATCGTCGATTTGTTGAGGGGTTTTCATCTATTGCAACACCTATGACCAGGCTGACACAGAAGGGTGCTCCATTCAGGTGGACGGAAGAGTGTGAGGAGAGCTTTCAGAAGCTCAAGACAGCTTTGACTACATCCCTAATATTGATATTGCCTACAGGTTTGGGGTCTTATGCTGTCTATTGTGATGCCTCGAGGATTGGCCTTAGAGCGGTATTGATGCAGAACGCTAGGGTGATTGCCTATGCGTCCAGACAGCTGAAGGTGCATGAGAAGAATTATCCTGTACATGATCTCGAGTTAGCTGCTATTGTTCATGCCTTGAAGATCTGGGGTCATTATTTGTATGATGTTCCTTGTGAGATCGACACTGATACTGATCACCGAAGTTTGCAGCATCTGTTCAAGTAGAAGGACCTTAATTTGCGCCAGAGGAGGTGGTTGGAGCTGCTGAAGAACTATGATATCACTATCTTGTATCACCCGAGCAACGCCAATGTGGTGGCCGATGCTTTGAGTCGCCGGGCAGAGAGTTTGGGAAGTTTGGATTATCCACCAGCAGCAGAGAGGCCCATGGCGATGGATGTTCAGGCCTTAGCAAACCAGTTTGTGTTCTTGGATATTTCGGAGCCCAGTCGGGTCCTAGCTTGTGTGGTTTCTCGGTCATCCTTGTTTGATCGTATCAGAGAGCGTCAGTATGATGACCTTCATTTGCTGGTCCTCAAGGACAAGGTTCTGCATGGTGATGCCAGAGATGTGACCATTGGTGATGATGGGTTATTGAGGATGCAGGGTCGGATATGTGTACCCAATGTCGATGGGCTTCGGGAGTTGATTTTGGAGGAGGCCCACAGTTTGCGGTATTCCATCCATCCGGGCGCCGCGAAGATGTACCAAGATTTGAGGCAGCACTATTGGTGGAGGAGGATGAAGAAAGATATAGTTGGCTTTATAGCTCGGTGCCTCATTTGTCAGCAGGTGAAGTATAAGCATCAGAGACCGGGTGGCTTGCTTCAGCAGATAGACATTCCGGAGTGGAAGTGGGAGCGGATCACCATGGACTTCATAGTTGGACTCCCACGGACTTTGAGGAAGTTCGATGCCATTTGGGTGATTGTGGATCGGCTGACCAAGTCTGCACACTTCATTCTGTGTGTACCACTTATTCCTCAGAGCGGTTGGCTGAGATTTATATCCGGGAGATTGTTCGTCTGCATTGTATTCCAGTTTCCATCATTTCATATAGAGGTACTCAGTTCACATCACGGTTCTGGAGGGCCGTACAACATGAGTTGGGCACTCGAGTGGAGTTGAGCATATCATTTTACCCCAGACGGACGGACAGTCTGAGCGCACTATTTAGATTCTTGAGGATATGTTGCGTACGTGTGTGATGGAGTTTGGAGGTTCTTGGGATCAGTTCTTGCCACTGGCGGAGTTTGCCTACAATAACAGTTATCAGTCCAGCATTCAGATGGCACCGTATGAGGCTCTGTATGGTAGGCGGTGTAGATCCCGATGGGTTGGTTCGAGCCGGGCGAGGCTAGATTGTTGTGCAGAGACTTGGTTCCAGGACGCTTTGGAGAAGGTTAAGGTGATTCAGGATAGACTTCACACAGCCCAGTCCAGACAGAAGAGTTATGAGGACCGAAAGGTTCGCAATGTTTCATTTGTAGTTGGAGAGCAGGTCTTGCTTTGGGTCTCGCCTATGAAGGGCGTTATGAGATTCGGGAAGAAGGGAAAATTGAGTCCAAGGTTTATTGGTCCCTTTGAGGTATTGCGACGTGTTGGGGAGGTTGCTTATGAGCTTGCCTTACCTCCCAGCTTGGCAGGAGTTCATCCGGTATTTCATGTTTCGAAGCTCCGGAGGTATCACGGTGACCCGTCGCACGTGTTGGATTTTAGTTCTGTCCAGCTGGACAAGGATCTATCTTATGTTGAGGAGCCAGTGGCTATATTGGACAGGTAGGTTCGAAAGCTGAAGTCAAAGAGCATTGCATCCGTAAAGGTTTAGTGGTGGGGTCAGCCGGTCGAGGAGGCGACTTGGGAGACTGAGCAGGATATGCGTAGCCGTTACCCTCATCTTTTCACCACTTCAGGTATATCTCTATGCTCGTTCGAGGACGAACGAATGTTTTAAGAGGGGGAGGATGTAACGACATGGCCGTCCTATTAACTGCTTTCCCCGTGTCAATTTCTGCTATTGTGACTTGCCGGGATGGTTCATCTTGAGTTTCGGTGTGTTTTGGGACACTTAGTCCCCAAATGAGAGTCTAAGCCTTAGAATTTGGACCGTAGTCGGAGCAGTGTGAAGACGACTCCGGAATGGAATTCATTCAATTCCATTAGCTCCGTTGGGTGATTTCGGTCTTAGAGGCGTGCCCGAATTATGTTTTGGAGGTCCGTAACTTATTTAGGCTTGAAATGCCGAAAGTTGAATTTTTGGAGTTTTCGCGCCAATAGTGAAATTTTGATATCAGGGTCGGAATCCGATTTCAGAAGTTGGAATAGGTTGATAGTGTTGAATGTGACTTGTGTGCACAATTTGGAGTCAATCGGACATGGTTTGGTTGGTTTCGGCATCAGTTGTAGAATATTTGAAATTCAAGTTCATTAGGTTTGAATTGGAGGGTGAATCGTGGTTTTAGCATTGTTTGATGTGATTTGAGGGATTGACTGAGTCCGTATGATGTTTTAGGATTGGTTGGTATGTTTGGTTGAGGTCCCGGGGGCCTCGGGTGAGTTTCAGATGCTTAACGGATGGGAATTTGGACTTAGGCAACTTCTGAATTTGTTGAACCTGCGGATTTTGGACCGCAGGTGCGGCGCCGCAGAAGCGACTTGGCAATCGCAGATGCGGTCTGAGGCATGAAGACAATTGGTCGCAGATGCGGATCAAGGACCGCAGAAGCGGAACTGCATCTGCGAGGAGTGGAGCGCATGTGCGGTGTTTGGAGACTTAATGAATTTTCGTAGGTGCGGTTCCCCAGCTGCAGAAGCGGGATCGTAGAAGCGGCCCTGTGACTGCAGATTCGGAAATCGCTGTGCAAAAATATGAAATTTCGAGGGTTTGAGTTCATAACTTAAAAATTGGATTGAGAGCTCGGTAGGAGGCAAAATTTGGAGTGATTTTCGGAGGAAGTTTGTGGGTAATGATTTCTAACTCCTTTTTGATTTTATCCCATTAATCTAAGCTTAATTTAATCATTTAATTTTGGATTTGGGGTGAAAATTTGGGAAAAGTTCTTAGGCCAAATTTTGGGATTTTGATCGAGATTTTGGTAACGGATTTGAGTGACTTTGGTATGGTTAGACTCGTGAGGGAATGGGTGTTCATAATTTGTGACTTTTACCCGATTCTGAGACGTGGGCCCGGGGAGGATTTTTGGGCGTTTTTATATTTTCTTGCCTTAGCTTCGATTTCATTAGCTAAATTAGTTGTTTGTAGTTATATTTACGTTATGTAATTGCTTTGATTAGATTTGGGCCACTCGGAGTTGGATACTCGTGGGGAGAGCGTGATATCGGATTGATTTTGAGCTGGTTCGAGGTAAGTGGTTTGCCTAACCTTGTGTGGGGGAACTCCCCTTAGGATTTTGGTACTGTTTTTATATCAAATGCCGTGTACGTGAGGTGACGATTGCGTACATGTGCTAGTTGCTGAAAAACCCTGTATTCATTAAGTAAATATCTATGTTTCCTTTAATTGAGCATTACTAGTATATGAAGCCTCCTGTTTAGCTTAGGAAAGCATGTTTACGTGACTTAACTGTCTTATCTACTTTATTTGCTTACTTGAATTCTGTGTAGCATGTTTAGGGTAGAAGTTACCTGTTTCCTTGATACGAACTTGAGTAGAACTGTAGACTTCCTTCTTGAGACTGTTGTGTATATTGATTTGGTTGTGTATTTACTTGGGGACTATGGAACGGTATTCCGGGAGATCCCCTTGCACATTTATATTTCGGACTACGGGACGGTATCCTGGGAGATCCCCCTGTACTGGATATTTACGTTTGGGACTACGAATCGGTATTCCGGTAGATCCCCCTGCACATTTACGATTTGGACTATGGGACGGTATCCCGGGGGACCCCTACACATTCATGATTTGGACTACGGGACGGTATCCCGGGAGATCCTCTGCACATTTACGTTTGGGACTACGGGACGTTATCCTAGGAGATCCCCTGTTGATATCTCTGTGTACTGAGTTATTTCTTTCTGTGATTTCATCTTTATTGACTGCTAGTATTTTAGTTATACTGTCATATTTCCTACTGTTTTACCTTGTTATATATATAACCAGTAGAGCCCTGACCTGATCTCGTCACTACTCGACCGAGGTTAGGCTTGGCACTTACTAGGTATCGTTGTGGTGTACTCATGCCCTTTCCTGCACATGTTTTTCGTGTGCAGATCCAGGTTCTTCTACTCAGCTATACTACCCGTGAAGCGAGGCGATCCAGATACTTCGAGGTATATCTGCTGCATCCGCAGACCTAGAAGTCCCTCTCCGTTCTCCCTTCAGTTATAGAATTTTTGTATTTTCCTTGGTTTAGACTTCTGGAGTTAGAACACTATGTATTTCTTTAGCCTGTGATTCATGAGATTTCGGGTTTTTGGAGTGTTATATTTGGTTCGAGAGTGTTATTATTGTATATGCCGAGCGGCATTTTAAACTCTTCTCTTACTATATTTACCTGCTAGTTGGCTAGTTTCGTGTCTTTAATTCAGTTTCCGCAAATTGTTAGTCTTACCTAGTCATATAGACTAGGTGCCGTCACGACAATTCACGGAGGGAGAACTTGGGTCGTGACAGCCGGTGCGAAGCCACCTATCCTGGTGTAGTGACCCTACTGGTCGCTTTGATTTATAGATACCCGTTCTCCTTATTAAGACTCTCCATATGTGCCTTAAATGTTTTATGACCTGTGGGGATGGTTGACTTGGGTATGGAAGGGTTCGGGTTAAAATCAGAATACTTGGTTCCTTAATATTGGCATAAAATGGCCAAGTTTCACTTGAGTCAATATTTTTAGTAAACGACTTCAGAACATGGATTTGACGGTTCCAATAGGTTCTTATGATGATTTTGAACTTGGGCGTGTGTTCAGATCGGGTTTCGGATAAGCCGGGAGCATTTTGGCTCTTAATATTGAAAGTTGGCGCATTGAAGGTTTTCAAATTCTTTAGATTTTGTTTGGAGTAGACTTTGGTGTTATCGAGGTCCGTTTTTGATTCTGAGCATGTAAATAGTTTTGTATGGTGATTTATGACTTGTACACAAAATCTGGTGTCATTCCGAGTAGTCTAAGTATGATTCAGCACATTTGGAGTAAGTTGAAAAGCTTGAAGTTCGTAATTTGATTCAATTTGGTTTTGGGCTGCGATTCTTAGTTGTGATGTTGTTTTACGCATTCTGAGGGTGCAAGCAGGTCCGTAATATGTTTATGGACTTGTTGGTGCAGTTGGACTGGGTTCCAGGTGGCTCGGGTGTGTTTTGGACCGCTTAGAGCAAAGTCCAAAACTGTTGCACATGTTATTCTGGTTTCCTTCTTTGCAAACGCGGAAATAGCCTTGTGTTCGTGATGAAAGAATGGGACTGGGGGAGGTTTTTTTCTACATGTTCATGAAGAGGAGCTCGCGATCACGATGATCTGGGCCATTGTTCTTCGCGTTCGTATGCATGTGCCCGCGTTAGCGTAGAAGAAGTTGGGGCCGATGACGGTACACTGTTGGTCTTCAAATTCGCGGAGAAGCCCCTCCGTTCGCGTAGGGCAGGTCAGGCAAGCCTTCGCATTTGGGAGTCTCTTTTCACGTTCGCGAAGAACGTTTTCTGGGCATGGCAGAATTTTTCCTTCACGATAGCAGGGCCCTTTTCGCGATCGTGAATAAGGAATGCCTGGGCAGAGACTTGTTTTAAAAACGGGACTGATGCCATTTTCTCTCATTTTAATTTCCCTTGGACAATTTTGGAGCTTCTTGGAGAGGGGTTTTCACCTAGCTATTGAAGGTAATTAATTCCTACCCAATATGAATTTAATACATAGATTATAGGTAGATTTTAACATGTAAAATATATGAATTTTAGGACTTTATTGAAAAACCTAGGTTTTGATAAAAATGTGATTAGACCAAGAAAATAATTATAGAATCGAGTAGAAACTATATATTTGGGTTCGTGAGTTTATGCGTAACTTTTATTTACAAAAATTTTCGGAATCCGAGCACATGGGCCCAGGGGTGAATTTTAAAAATCTTCCAATTTAGGTCGGGTAATTACTCTAATAGTTAAATTATGAGCTTTTGAGCATATATTGATAAATTTATACAATATTTGGCCTTTTTCGGATTGCGTGGCACCAATTTAAGGCTTTAGTGTGAATTGTGGACCGGGAAGAGAACTTGAAAATGAGGTAAGTCTCTTGCCTAACCTTGTAAGAGGAAATTTCCCCGTAGGTGCTATAAATTATTGTTTGCTAATAATTGTGAGTGCTATGTGCGCACGATGTGACGAGAGTCCGCATGTTACTAAAAAAAATTATGCTTATGTCCGGATAGTTTTAGGATTCTTCCATATGTTACTTGTATTATTTGCACCTAACTTGTTAGCTTAATTGCTTAAACTATATTTGAAATTTGATAAAGGATTTGTAAAGATAGAGCTTCACTACTTTGAGTCTTGGTGGATTACTTGATTGTTAGTGGAAATTATACCTTCCATAAGTATTATTCTTATATAGTATTCGTTAATCGGAGTTTGTAGAGTGTTCTTTCTTTCTATGGATCGGACCGAACACCTCAACAATATAATATATGCATCTATGGTTTGCGCCGGTCGACCCTCGGCAGTGTACACATTATTCTGTATCTGGCTGTACGACCTCGACATAAATCGTGCGTGATATTGCTCGAAGTCCGATTATACTTGATATTTCTTCCATGACTTGAGAATTTATAATTACTTGATGGAACTTATTTGTTGAAATTAGTATGTGATAATTGGAGATTGTAATTGATATTTAGTTGAATAACCACTTATTTATTATTCATTAATTCGTTATTACCGATGTATTCCATGCCTATCTATAATTTCTGCACTTTATTTATTGACCCTTAGTAAGTGTCAATGACGAATCCCCGTCACTTCTTCTTCGAGGTTAAACTAGATGCTTACTGGGTACATGTTGTCTATATACTCACCCTACACTTTTGCACTAATCGTGCAGTATCTGAGGCAAGTGCATCTGGCGGCCATTCAGGCGCGTACCCCGGCTACCCGGAGACTTAGTGGTGAGCTGCTTTCTATGCTCGTTCGGCCCGGAGTCTTTCTTGTTGTATTTATTTTTCTGTCTACCTTACTCCAGACAGTAGTATAGGAGGTTTTGTATATTCTACTAGTTTGCTCGCGCACTAGTGACGCCGGGCTTTGGGAGATTCTAGTGTATATTTTATGGTTTTGATTATTATATTCACTACTTCACTCTTTCATTTATTTCATGATTTACGTTACTACAATCACCTATTAATCGTTCTCTTATTAAATAAAATCAATGACTTTAAAAATATTAAAATGAACAATTACATGGATAGTTCACCGTTGGCTTGCCTAGCGGCGAGGTCGTGCGCCATCACGACTTGTAGTGGGAATTGGATCGTGACACCGGGCGCCTTACAGATTGTCACAACCCAAACTCTCACTGAGCTTTGGAGACAGTTGACGGAAATGCTGGAAACGGGGATTGTTGTGCCCTCGAAGTCCCCTTATGGGTCCATGTGCTATTTCAAAAGAAACAGTATAGCACCCTACAACTCTGTGTAGATTATCGGGCCTTAAAAAAATCACCGTGAATAACAAGTACCCTATCCCAGTAATGATAGACATGTTCGATAGACTGGGTGGTGATACAGTGTTCACAAAAATAGACTTGAAGACAGGTTACTAGCAAGTCAGGATTGCTGGGGGAGATGAACATAAGACGACATGTGTGACAAGATATGGGTTGTACGACTTCCTGGTCATTCCATTCGGCTTGACTAATTCTCCAGCCATATTTTTCACCCAGATGAACCAAGTCTTCCGGGAGTACAATGATAAATTCGTAGTGGTCTACTTGGACGATGTTATGGTATATAGCAAAACATTGGAGGAACACCTGGAGCACCTACGGAAAGTCCTAGCCCGACTGCGGGAGCACAAATTATATGTGAAGCTATCCAAGTGCTCCTTCGCCCAAAATAATCCGACTTCCTTGGACATATCATCGAGGAAGGGCGGATCAAGATGGACAAGCAGAAGATTCAGGCTGTCACATACTGGCCGCCGCCTAAGGATATCTACGCCTTGATAGCGTTCCTTGGCCTATGCAATTTTTATCGGCAGTTTGTGAAGAATTGCTCTCTTATTGCAGTACCATTGATAGAACTCCTAAAGAAAGCCACGCCTTAGGATTGGGGCCCCAGGCGAACGAAGGCCTTCAACGCATTGAAAGTGGCTACGTGTAGTAGCCCCATCTTGGCCTCCCTGATTTGTCCAAGCCGTTTGAAGTACAAACGGATGCCTCTGACTATGATCTAGGCAAAGTCTTGCTACAAGAGAGGCATCTAGTGGCGTACGAGAGCCGAAAGTTGAAGGATGCAAAACGACGCTATGCCACCAATGAAAAAGAATTATTGGTTGTCGTCCATTGCTTACGACTTTGGAGGCACTATCTGCTGGGAACTCCGTACGTGGTCAAGACAGACAACACAACTGTTAGCCATTTCATGAACCAGCCAAAGCTAAATGGACGATAGGCCAGGTGGCAGGAACTCCCCGCAGAATTTCACTTCAACCTGGAGTATCGATGTGGGAAGAACAACCAAGTTGCTAATGCGCTTAGTCAGAGGGCTGATCTAGCATCAGTGTGCCTACTCGCCACCCTAAGGGGGAGCGAGGTGGCCACCACTATAAAAAAACCAGATATAGGACCTACTCACCCAGGATCCTACTGCACAGTATTTGGTCGATTTGGTAGGACAAGGCAATACTCGCCAGTTCTACGTGGAAGATGGATTCCTGAAGGTGAAAAGGAATCGAGTTTATGTTCCTAAAGGAGGTGATATGCGAAGGACTCTTCTAATGGAATGCCATAATACATTGTGGGGCGGCCACCCTGGTGAAGAACGCATTATGGCGTTGTTGCACCGTGCTTATTATTGGCCTCAAATGGATGATGATGTTGCACAGTATGTGAAGACTTGCCTAGTATGCAAGAAAGACAAGTCAGACTGCTTGACACAAGCGGGACTTTTGGGGCCATTGCCAATTCCAAAGAGACCTTGGGAAAGTGTTTCACTAGATTTCATTACCAGATTGCCCAAGGTCGGAGATCTTACAATTATCTTGATTGTGGTATATCAGTTTTCCAAGTATGCTACATTTATAGCAGCCCTAAAATATAAATCAGCAAAAGATACAACTCAACTCTTCTTCTCTCATGTTGTCAAATATTGGGGTCTACCTAAAGAGATCGTTAGTGATCGTGACTCTCGCTTCACTAGCGTTTTTTTTACTCATCTCTTTAAGTGCCTTGGGTCAAAGTTGAGCCACAGTTCAAGTTTGCATTCGCAATCTGATGGCCAGACAAAGGAGGTCAATGACATGCCAGAGGAATACCTCCGCCATTTTGTTACCGATCGCAGAACAATTGGGTGAAGCTTCTAGATGATGCTCAAGTGTGTTTCAGTTCACAAAAGAGCTCTAGTACAAACAGAAGCACTTTTGAAATTTTTACTGGATATCAACCGCTACTCCCACACACTGTGAATGCCCCCAATATGTTGAAATATCTTCGAGTTTCTAGCTTCTCGAAGGAATGGAAGCGGAATTTGGATATAGCGCAGAGCTATCTTGTCAAGTCCCAAAAGCGGATGAAAAAACATGCTGATCGAAATCACCTCTTTGTTGAAAACCAATTAGTAGACAAAGGGATGGTGAAAATCCCAAAGAGATACTTATCTGCAGGAGTCCATGACCCTCCCCTATTGCAAAAGTATATTGGACCCTTGTCCACTGAGAAACGCATAGGGAAATTTGAATACCAGGTGGATACCCCAGCCTGGTGGAAGATTCATCCAGTCTTCCAGGTTATCCTTCTAAAACATTTTCGGGAAGACATGGAGGATCCTTCACGGAGACAACTCACAATACCCAGTATTCGAGGCCCTAATTCAATCGGGAAAAGGCGTGTAGAAGCTATTCTCGATGATCGAGTAGTTCATGCTTCAAGGAAAGATCACCAAGAGTTCTTGGTGAAATGGCAATATTGTGATACTGAGGAGAATACTTGGGAGAGGGGAACAAAGCTCAAAGCCTACAAGAGCCTGATCGATGATTATCTTACAAGTAAGGCGCTAAGGACGTCGCTAACTCAGGTGGGGGAAAATATCATTGGCGGCTTTCCAGCCATGCCCCATGACCCCTTGGACGCGCCCCATGGCGTCCTGGCAAGCCTCCCAAAACCTAGCGCCATGGACGACCCCGTGGTCTTGGACGGGACAAGTGACTTGAGCGTCTTCGCCTATGTTGACCCACCGATAGCCCTCGCCAGCGCCCAGCCGCAGGCAGATGCCAACAGCGCCGCGCGCACAGACAATGCCACGCGTGCAGACCATGATGCTAAAGACAAGGTTGCTGTCAACAAACCTGCTTCTACCTTGTAGTAATCTAAGTCATTTTCATTGTAAATAGAATAGTTTTACTTCCTGTATTTCCATTATATCTCTCTAGCATAGTTAGCTCAATTCCTTTAACTTTGATTTAATTTTTTTAAAGCATTATTAGGGGGGATCAATCAGTCAAACTTTCAAGCAAGGAAATAATTATCTGTACTGGTCTCTCTCCCCCCGACAAACGTGTTTCCTTTCTCTAATAGCTTTTATTAATAGCTCAATTCTCTTTTCGGTTCTCTCAATTGCTCTTGATATCGGTTTTCCCGTAGGACACTTACAGTCTCATCTAGCGTACGAAGGGGACCCTAGTGGCAGATAGTAATTGCATGGACATTGGTTGCTTAGCCTTACGTCGCCCTTACAAGGAATCTCAGGAAGGCACCACGTAACATTTAGTATGTCAAGGCTACTTGGAATTTATATTGATCCTTTGAGATAATTGATTTCACCGTATATACTGATTCTTTTCTATTGATAGATTAGGATCATTTGCTGTTTATTCTTTCTATTTACACTCTGTTTGGATTATTGTTCCCTATTGTTTTATAATGTATTGTATCGTATTGTACCGTATCGTTTTATGAATACAATATTTGGATAGATTGTATTGTTTGTTATTGTTAAATAATATTTTGTTGTTTGGTTTGATCGTATCGTACTGTACTGTAACTGATAAGTTTATTAAATACCCTCAATTATTTAAATATTAAATTTATCAAAATTATGTATAAAAATAATTTTAAAAAACAAAAACAGAAGAAGGCAAAACACAATAAGGAAGCAGAACAAAGGAGCGAGACAGAAAAAGGCAAAACAAAGGAGCACAACTAATTAGAATTGAGTTACAAGCAAATTAGGAGAAAAAATAAAATAGGAGGCAACAAAACACCTTTAACATTGGTCTGGAAAAAAACAAAGTAGGTTATAAGTTGGAGATTTGGAATAAAATAGAAAAAAGATAAAGGGTAAAATAGAATTATGGAGTAATAAGTTAGGGCATAATTGGAAAGAAAAAATAGAAAACAGTCCCACCACACCAAATCGGTTGTTTCAAAAAAGGGGTCTTTTCGTTGTTCCGGAACAATTGATTTAACAATACAATACAACCAATTTTAATGAAACAATCAAAACAAACATTGTTTTGGGATAACAATACAATACAATACAACGAGGAACAACCATCCAAACAACCTGTTAGGGTGTTAACTTTTCAGTATGTGTTCCTTCATCCAAATGGTTAATTTATAGTTTTCTAGTTATGCTCTATTACTACTCTAGTTGATATTTTATACTTCAATACCACACAAGAGGAAGGGTGATTTGATTTATAGAAAGACCTAATTCTTCTATGTGTTCCTTACACTATTGTTTCAGTATAAATATAGCAGAAAGTAAAGAACAAGTATTTTTACGTAAAAAATACCCGGCTCAAAAGGTGAAAAAACCACGACCTACTCCCAGTAGGATTTTTCCCAACACTTCACTAAAACTATGAGCTAAACAACAATGTTTACAAAACTCTTGTAAACCTAAGGATTACCTCTAACCTTTGTAGCAACCAGCCACAAGCTTCAAGTTTACTCTAACTTGAACAATACAATACAAGTACCTAGTACAATTTGCTTCTAAGAAAGCTGAAAGGTACAACTCAAAAGCTCTACTACAATTGAACTAGAATAAAAGATAGACACATGGAACTTGTTCTTCTATCTAGTTCATGTAGCTGCAGGTTCGCACTCTTGAAACACATATGAATTCCTTGCAAATGCGTTGCTATTTTGCTCTCAATTATTGCTTAACTTCAGCGTGTGTACGTCACCTATAAAAGAGAACACAAGTGAAATATATTGACTAAGTAGGATTAGGATTAACTAGAGTTCTAATGCTTTACTCTTCCTTGGTGGAAGAGTTCTAGTTAACTTCAGTCTCTAACTCTTTCCTTATCTAGGATAGAGTCCTCTTCAAGTAAGGATTCATGCTCCTTATCAATTATGCAACCTTTTCGTTCAGGGAATATCAGATATAACTACTTATACTTATCCCATGCACGCGCATACCTTTTGCTTAAATCTGACCGTGACATGTGTACATTGTCCATGTACCAGGTTCATGCATGTGTTCATTTGTCAATCATCAAAAGCAAAACCACTCAGTTCAACAAATTTCTTTTTTGATGATAACGAACTCTGTGCTTTTTAGAAGCATGGAACGTGTTTCAACTTAGCTCAACATCAACACAATGTTAGAATACTTTTCATTTAAAGTCACAAATCATCAAGGACCAGGTTCATTAGGTTATAAATATCACAGTCCAAAGCAAAAGCACAACTTATCTTCCCCTTTGGCATCATCGAAAAGTTGCATAATTTAATTAAGTAACCAAATTTTAGCAGATCTTAAAGCTATAGGTTACCGTGTTTTGGCTTAACTTTTAAAAAAATGATTGGTGGTGTTCATGGAACTGATTTGGGGCCAAACTTATGTCTGTACAACGTGGATTTTATGAGCTGTACTAGCCACCTAAATGTGGGGAGCTATAATTTATATATAAGCACTGGAGTTTCTAATAGTTAGAGTCTATTCTTGAAAGATAATTATGTTTTTGATCGATAGAATTTTTTGTTTTCAAACTTTGTATAGTGACTTTAGAAATATTTCTCATAATGTATTTGGAATATGCATCAATCAAAATAAATTACCGTCCATACTATCTAGTTCTTGCCTTTTGGCATTTAAAATGTAAAACTGACTCTATAGAGATTAATCAACAAAGCTGTATAGGGTAAAATCGGTTCATATTAAATGTTCGTATAATAGAGTGATATGTGGAACCAAAGATATATGGAAAGCGAGACAGGTGGAAGTCAAGATCGGGGGCAGCAGTCTCGGCTGGCATCGGGAAGCCCCCGAAGGGAATGTTGCTCATGAAGACAAATGAATGCTTGTCACCCGATAGCATTCAATGAAGAATATTATGCAATATTAAATATATCGTCAGTTTTAGAGAATATGGCATTCATAGTCCCCCGTTACGCATTCTTTAATGGTCCCCATAATTATCATTTAAGAGGGGCTTGATCCTAGGACCTTGTTCTCTAGGTGCCACTATAAATAAGGATTCCAAAAACCATTGTAGGGACACAAATTTTCTGAGAAACTTATGTTATACACTTTATTCTAAGCTCAATGACATTTTATTTCTCTTTTATTGTTATTACTAAAGCCTCCGGAAGCTCTGCTCCCGGAACCAAGCTATCTGCTATCTCATCTCGATTTTTATGCTAAGTCCAGCATTTTATTTAATTTATTCATCATTTTGGGATCAAGTCGATTTGCTTGTCTATAAATCACGTATAAATTCAACTGTACCGTTTTAGGGGTAAATAATTTGGCGCCCACCGTGGGGCTTAGACAATTGCGTAATTGGGTTGATCCTTGCATCTATTACTAACCTGTTTAAATTTTCTGTCTCTTAGCAAAAAATCATAGAAAATGGCAGATAATGGTGTTAACAACACGAACAATGTTCAGACCCAAAGAAATCAGCCTCAACACGAAGATTCAATCAGCTATACCAACAACAAAGAAGGCGTAGCCATGCCAGTCCATGGCGGATAGTATCCACAGCACGTTCTAGAGGCAACTCCTGATGATGCTGAAGACAAGCACGTCGTGGAAACAATGAAAAACTTAAGGGAGCAACAAAGGGCTATTATGGGCCACCTTTGACGACAAGATCAGGTCATGACGGAGTTAAATTAAGTGTTGTTGGGTGCTTCCAACAATGCAAATGGGAGTGGTCCAATTCCTCCCAGTGCTCGCGCAAACCAAATATAACAAAGGGTTGATAACAACACCCCGATGGGTGAAGTCGGCTCGAGAGGGCTGGGGGAAACGGTGATGGACCCGGTAAAAATAATGAGAATGATCCCTTTAAAACCGAACTCATGCGGTTTATGACGGAAATAAATGCCTGAGTGCATCAAATTCCGGAGGCACCACCGGTGTTGAAAGAACCGGACTGAAAGAAATACACTTAGTTGCCGTTCAAACCAAGTGCGACACCGGAATTAATCCCGAAGCTGTTCAAGATGCCAGACGTGCCAAAATACGATGGGACTTTGGATCCTCAGGAGCACATCACCACCTATACAACGGTGGTGAAAGGAAACGACATAGCTCCGCACGATATTGAATCAGTATTTTTGGAGAAGTTCGGGGAGACCCTCACTAAAGGAGACCTGACATGGTATTCACTTTTGCCCGAGCACTCAATAGATTCCTTCGAGATCCTCACGGATTCTTTTATCAAGGCCCATGCCGAAGCTATGAAAGTACATACCCGAAAGGCCGACATATTAAAAAATTGCACAAGGGGCATCCGAATTACTACGGGAGTTCGTGACCAGATTTAGAAGGACAGGATGCTGCTACCAGTCGTGCCGGATGAGTGGAAAGCAGAGGCATATATTAAAGGGATGAATCCGAGGAGTTTTGATGCTTCCTGGAAATTAAAAGAAAGTTTGCTCGAGTTCCAGGCAACGACGTGGACAGATGTTCACAACTGTTACAAGTCAAAGATAAGAATTGAGGATGACCAGCTCGATTTCCTAGCATCAACCAAGGGTTGGGATCGAGAGAAGAATAAGGAAAAGTTGAAGGATGGTTTCGACGCAGATCGACGGTCCTCCAAAGGTTGATTTTTGCCCTACGAGAGGGTCGGAGGACGTGCAGAGGCTTTCGATCGGTGGATAGATTCTCTACCGATAGAAGAGCTGATCACGGCCGGAACAACTGGTCATTTCAAGAAAAGGAAGTATCAAGCTCTCGAGACTCCACCTACCCAGGCTGTCCGAGTAAAATTTCAACGTCAGCGTAGTGGAACTAGTTTCGGTAATGAGAAACATTAAATAAGCTCGATTCCCAAGGCCGATGAGATCCGATCCCAGGTAGAGGGATCCCAGTCTATGGTGTGAGTATCACGGGACTAACGGTCATCAGACAGGGGACTGTCATCATTTGCGCAAGGAAGTGGCAACACTGCTGAAAAATGCCCATCTCGGAGATTTCTTAAGCAACCGGGCTAAGAATAACTACGGACGCAACCAGGATAACGCCAAACCCTCAAAAATAGGAGAAGATCCCCCTTGCCTAATGATCAACATGATTTTCGGAGGGAACGTGATTAATGACGTAACTTTCTCGGCAGCAAAAAAGACAAAGGTATTGGTGACCCATAGCAAGAGACTCCAGAAAGTCACCGAGGACGACATCACCTTCAGAGAGGAAGACGTAGATAGACTCTTACTACCGCACAACGATGCCCTGGTAATCTCTCTTAATGTTTTAGATTTTAAAATCAAACGTGTTTTGGTGGACCCGAGAAGTTCAGCCAATATTATCCAATGGAGAGTTCTGGAAGAAGCCAAGTTGACCAGAAGTATCATTCCAACCACAAAGCTTCTTGACAGGTTCAATTTAGCAAGCGTAACAACCCGAGGGGAGATTCTGCTACATACGAATGCCGAAGGGGTAATGGAGACGACCCTCTTTGAAGTAGTAGACGGTGATATGGGCTACAATATTATTCTTGGGAGACCATGGCTACATGAGATGAAGGTTGTGCCATCAATCTATACCATCAACTTCTGACATTCCCATCGCCGGAGGGAATTAAACAAATAAGATGAGACCAACCGGCAACAAGGGAGATGAACGCGATCTCATTTTTCAGCAACAAAGAGAAGGAGCATGCGACATAGCAATTACAGGAGCCGACGCTTGCTCCTGAACCAAATGAAGTCAACAGGGGGAGGAGTCATCGGAATCCTATCAGGTACTAAGATATTTTCAGGTACCTGAAGTGACGGACGCAACGAAATCCACAGCGGAATAACTTGAGCAAGTTTCATTGTTTGAGAAATTCTTGGAAAGGAAGTTCCACTTGGGGACATGATTAAACCCCGAGCTCAGGTCAGGATTCATTGAATTTCTTAAGTTTAACATTGATTGTTTTACGTGATCGTATGCGGGTGTGATAGGTATTCCGCCAGAAGTGGTCGTGCACAAGTTAGCTTGGATCCTAATATCCCTCCGGTAAGGCAGAAGAAACGCCCTATTGCCGAGGTCAGAAAAAAATTCGTCAAAGAAGAGGTAACTCGATTGCTTGATATCGGTTTAATCCAGGAGGTAAAGTATTCTGACTGGCTAGCTAACGTAGTAGTAGTTCCAACAACGAATAATAAATTTTGCATGTGCGTAGATTATAAGGATTTGAATTAGGCGTGCCTAAAAGACTCGTTCGCGTTGCCAAACATTGATCAAATGATTGATGTGACGACCGGGAACAAGTTGATGAGTTTCCTCGATGCCTATTCTGGGACAACCAAATTAAAATGAACCCGGAGGATCAGGAAAAAACATCGTTCAGAATGAACTTTGGCACATATTGCTATAATGTGATGCCTTTCAGGCTTAAGAACGCTGGAGCCACTTATCAGAGGCTTGTAAACAGAATGTTTGAAAAACAAATAGGGAAAACGATGGAGGTTTATATAGATGATATGTTGGTTAAGTCTTTGAACGCAGGTGATCATCTGAAACACCTCCAAGAAACCTTTGACATCCTAAGAAAGCATAACATGAAGCTTAACCCTAAGAAATGTGCATTCGGTGTTAGCTCCGGTAAGTTCTTTGGGTTCCTGGTGTCACAAAGGGGGATCAAAGTCAATCCCGATAAAATTAAAGTCATCAAAGACATTCCCGACCAGTTGTCAAATGTGAAAGAGGTCTAGATTTGACAGGAAGACTGGTTGCTCTAAGCAGGTTCATTTCCCGGTCTTCAGAGAAGTGCCATCACTTCTTTCCGCTTCTGAAGAACAAGAATAATTTCGATGGACTCCAGAATGCCAACAGGTTCTGAAAGATTTGAAAAGGTATTTATGGAGCCCTCCCTTATTATCGAAAAATTGGCCTTAACTCTCGTAGTTGCCGCTTGAAAGCTTAGGCCTTATTTTCAATGTCACCCGATAGCTATGGTGACAACCTTTCCCCTGCGAAATATCCTTCACAAACCTGAACTTTCAGGTCGACTGGCCAAGTGGACAGTCGATTGAGTGAATTTGACATAGAGTATAAACTCGGGACTGGGATCAAGTCACAAGTTTTGGCCGACTTTGTAGCTAATTTCAGTCCTGGACTGCTGGATTTGGCCACAAAAGAAGCGGCGATGGTGGCGGAATCGGCATTGGGAGTCTGGAGCTTGTTCATGGATGGAGCTTCCAACGTAAAAGGGTCCAGGACCGATGTAGTATTAATCATGCCTTGGGGAGAAATCCTGAGGCAGGCCATAATAACTGTTCCCTTAACTAACAATGAAATGAAGTATGAGGATTAGATTGCAGGACTCGAGTTTGCCCGGGGACTAGACTCCGAGGTCATAGAAATCAAATGTGATTCCCAACTGGTAGTAATAATGTCTACGGAATCTTCGACGCCAAAGAGGAGCGCATGCAACAATATGTTGTGAAAGTCCAGGCCTTATTGGCACAATTCAGGGAATGGTTTAACCCATATTCCAAGGGAGGAAAACGCGAAAGTAGACGTGCTAGACAATCAAGGCTCGTCCACGGAAATGGAGGAGCCAGACTCTGGTATGGTCGTGTATATTATGCATTCGGTATTGGATATGGACGACTATTATGAAGTAAACGCGACTAATTTTCTCTGGGACTGGAGGAATAAGATGATTGACTATCTCGAGCATGGAAAAATACCTAATAATCCCAAGGCATCCCGGGCGCTGTGCGCTAAAGCAGCTCGATACGGCTTCAAGGAAGGTCAGTTGTATAGAAGCTCTTTCCAAGGGCCGTTGGCTCGATGTTTGGGAGCCTCCGAAGCTAACTACGTCATGAGAGAAGTTCACAAAGGGATCTGCGAAAATCACTCGGCGTGGATTCCTTGGTATTAAAACTAATTAGGGAAGAATACTACTCGCCCCGGATGGAACAAGACGCTAAGACTTATGTTCAGAAATGCGATAAGTGTCAACGCCACACACCGTTGGTGCATCAACCGGTAGAGCTATTGCACTCGGTTTTGTCTCCCTAGACATTCATAAAATAGGGGATGGACATAGTCGGTCTGCTGTCGCCAGCTCCAGGTAAGGTAAGATTTCTTTAGAATTTAACTAACTACTTCTCTAAGTGGGTTGAAACAGGTCCATACTAGAAAATCGGTGAATGTAAAGTAGTCGATTTCTTGTGGGAGAACATAATTTGCAGATTCGGGATACCACAAGAGATAGCCTACGACAACGAGCCTCAATTTATAGGCGCAAAGGTCATAAAGTTCCTTGAAGACCTGAAAATCAAAAGAATCACATCATCGCCGTACCACCCGAGCGCAAACAAACATGCGGAATCGACGAACAAAGTAATTATTCAAAATCTCAAAAAGAGATTAGACGCAGCCAAAGGCAACTGGCCCAAAGAGCTACCGGGAGGTGCTATGGGCATACCGAACAGCGAATCAAGCACGGGGAAAGTATGAGAACCTACCATGAGATACTTTCGGCTGGACGGAGAAGCAAACAACGAAGCATTAATGGTCAGATTAGACCTGCTCGACGAACGCAGGGACTTGACGCATATAAGTGTGGGGGACCAAAAACAAAGAACGGAAAGATATTACAACCAAAGAGCCAATCTCCATTTTTCAAAGTGGGAGACTTGGTTTTAAGGAAAGTGACCCAAAATACCCGAGAGATCAACACAGGAAAGCTAGGTCCAACGTGGGAAGGCCCCTACCGGGATTCAGCTGTCACCGAAAAGGGATCATACGAATTGGAAAATCAAGACGGAGTAAAATTGTCGAGTAACTGGAACGTGGAACTCCTCAAAAGATACTATTGCTGATGAAGCACCGCCGACACTGAAAGTATGTGCTGTACTTTTTTTCTCTTCGTCCAGTTTTTGTCCCAATTGGGTTTTCTAGCAAGGTTTTAACGAGGCAGCAACGAAAAGCATACTATAAAGAAAGCACCGTCAGCAGAAGTAAGACCTTTAAATGACAAGGCATGGAAGCAATGAACCATTATGGGACGGTTAGATAATCTTTTGCTCGGTAGCAAAGTTCCTACTGGGAAGTATGCCATCAGGTCAAAGGTTACCCGACTGCTCACGAGTGCAAGCCACTGAGGGGTGGTTAGATAGTCTTTGGATCTATAGCAAAGTTCCTAATGGGAAATGAAGTTTGCTATTAGACCAAAGATTATCTAACCCTTCACTAGTGGGATCTTCAAAGGAGCAAGACTCCCAGTGTTCGAATTTGCATACTTCGCATTCGAACACTAGGGAGAGGGGGGAATGATTGGAGAATACGGCTATATGACTGCTACATACACCGGGACTTTGAAATCCAGGAACAAAGATGTATCATCGGGACCGGGGACTGTGCGGCCAGCCTTGTAGAAACAAGTTGTACAAATTAGCCATAAGTAATGGCAATTTCTTTTTCAGCACAACGAATGCTTATGTACTTTTGAAAATGGAAGGAATAAACTAAAGTCTTTTTATGTTTATCTTGTTTCTTGATCGAACGATGAATTAATTTTATCATTTAAAAGTCAATCAAGTACATCAAATGCTAGTGCCAAATGAACATGAGACGTCCTCTTCAAGAACACCGTAAACATAAGAGGACCCTCTCTTATGAAACCCTTACAGTAAAGGGTTGGTTCCAGACGAACCTATACCCGAAATCTAGAATGCCATTGGAGAATTATACACCCGAAGCCTTGCATAACTCGACGAAAAAAGTAAAATTTGTGCAATTCTTAAACGAAAAAGCACTTTATATACAACAAATGTGCCAAGCAGCACAGTACAAAAGTATGGAAAAGAAAAACAAAGCGAAGAAAAAGCAAAAAGCTAAACTGCTGCATCCCCGGAATCCAGGGGAAGAGAAGCATCTGCGCCCCCAGGAGAAGTAGGTGGATCTGCCGCCGGCTCAAAGATCTTGGCCTTCATCATCATCACCTTCATGTTCTTCTTCAGTTCCCGAGAACTCGAAACTAGAACCAGAAGAGTCAGTCGCATCAGGTTGGACCGAGAGACCCCTTCGGGCAGTTGACTCCAGCTCACAGGCCTTGGCGATTTCGGCAACAAAGTCAATGATGCACGCGTTGGCCTCTTTCAAGGTTTTTCTCCTCATGTTATACATAGAGTATGTTTTTTCAACAACAAGGGAAGCTGCCCGGCGCTAAAGTTTTTTCTTAAGTCGGTCAACCTCGGTCGAAATATTATTTCGTTCAGATCTAGCGGCCTAGAGGTTGACGTCAAGGTCACGGATAGTGGAGTTATAAACTTTATTATGCTCTATGACCTTACTATGCCTCTTTTCCAACAGGCATGCTTTTCCGTAGCAACAACAGCCTCTTCAGCTTTGGAGTTCAAGGCTGCCTCCAAATTATTCAGTGTTTCAGTAGAGGCAGCCTCGCGATATGCAGCAGCAAGAACAACATTTTGGACCTTGACCCACTTTGCCTTGGCCTCTTCAAATTGTACCCTTAACAGGGCGGCCGCTTGGATGAGGGTCACCACCTCTTGCTCGCTTTGCTGCAACAGAGCCTCCAACTCAACGACCTTCACAGCTTGTACTTCCAGTGCAGGGAGGTGAGCAGCAATTTGATCCCGCTCGTATGTGAGTTTTTCTTTATCAAGGATCAACCTCTGAAGGCCCTCGGAAGCAAGGAAGTTAGCCTGCAAAGCAAAAGTTCAAATTAAAAATCCTGTCATAACAATGATACAAGAAACCACAAAGGGAATAAATATCGTACTGCTGCTGCGTTGTGCATGTCATTGTTTACCATGCACTCTCGCGAGAGAGACTGTATTTTATTCCTATCTTTCTCTGAATCTAGAGGCTTCAAGTAATTGGCAAGTTTCACTGGCCGGGACAACATATGGCACCCGGTAGAGACCAAGAGGGAAACGCTCCTCCTCCTCTGAGGATCTTTGGAGGGGGCGCATAGTTATGACCCAAATTCCCATGGACTAGGGACTGGGGAGGAGGGACATACTCTTCTCGGGTGTCCGTGGTCGGTGGAGATGATGTAGCAGTTGCTGGTGGAAAGGGCACGATTGTCGAGAAAGGAGATGAAGCTGATGGCGTTGTAGGTTGAGAAGCAGCTGCAACAAAGGTAGTGCTAGTTATTGTTTTCTCACCAACTGTAGATGGAAAAGACCCGTTACCCAGCATCATGGTACCGGGAGCAGCGACGAGGGCCCGGAAGCGATGGTTGGCATCTTCTACTCTATCACACTCTCTAGAGCGCCTGGACATCGTCCTCGGTTGATGTAACTAGCTCAACAGATTGAGCAGTCTGTTGAGCTAATGAAGGTCATCGTCTTTTATGTAGAGAAGCCCCTTCGTCACTGGCTCCTCCACGGTGTCTGCAGATGGCTCGAACGTGACGCTCTTCATCTTTTTATTTTTACCCTCAGCCGTAGAGGAGCGTCACCTTTTTTGTTGCTTGTTCTCTGGTCGGGGACTCCGAGAGGAAGCATTCACACTGGAAGCAGATCCGGCGACACCCGTTAGGGCGAAGGCCTCCTGCAACAACCTCAACGCCTCTGCGGGATCAGCTAAAACGTCCTCCTCTGGGACGGTAACAGAGCCCTGCGAAAGACCTGAATTCAACAAAAGGAGAAGTTAGCCAGTTTTCCTATATGTAAGATAAAGAACAAGATAAACTCAAGAATCAACTTGCCATGATTTTTGGCCTTCCACCCGTATTTGAGGGCCAGTTTTTTCCACTGGCGGGTCTCAGGCGTGGTAACATCCAAAAGTTTTTTGGACCCACTGATCCAAGCCTTTAATCCTTGGTGGAGACCATCGAGTTGCTGAAATAATAAAAAAGAAGGATCAGCGATAGCATGGAATAACCTTTAACCTGAAGAAAGGATAGACGTTGAACTTACGTGTACGATTCCATGATTCAGGAAATGATGGAGTTGTGGCCGGGATGATGTCCCTGGTGGCAACTACAACAACCATATGCGTATAGTATCAAATTAGCAGTGTATACTTGAGCATCAACCGGATCAGGACAACCAAATACTATCAGCCGTTTGAGCTGGTGGCTCGAGATCTTCATGGTGGTTAATGTATTGCAATAGGATAAGTAAAACTTTTCAAGATTTTGTAGGCTGAAAAAGAGTTTTTCTAACCATTTATCCGTCACGGGCACACCATTGAGGAACAAACTCTTGAGAGCTTCTTATTAACACATGATAGTTATTTTTTTAGTCGTTTGACAATAATATTTTGTTGATGTACACTTTCAAGGTTAATCTTTAATAATTAAACATAAAAAACAATATGATACTGATGGTAGGCTATAATCTCGTGTTTTAGTCGCTTAACGCAGTCTAATTTACTGCACTTTAATTGAGTTTGAGCTTTAATCGCTAGTGTTTTGCACTAAATTGTGTATTTTATGCCTTGTAGGAGTGATTCCGAGATATGTAGATATTATGGATTAATTCAAGTGATTTGGAGTTTTGAAGTCTGAGTAAAAGCCCAAGGATTAAGCCGGGATCATCTTCGGGGATCAACGAATGGTAGTTACGAAGAAACGAAGAATCGAGCCGACATACGACGCATTGTCTAGTAAAATGCACATAACTTTTCGCTCAGAACTCCGTTTGGTCTCCATAATATATCGTTGGAAAGCTATTGCTACAACTTTCATGTTTTGAATTTTCGCAAATTCCCACTACCGCGGCGCGGGCGCGCCGCACCTATGGAAAATTCCTGCAGCCTATGAGAATCAGCTCTCTGAACTTCCCCATAAGCACACCGCATGGCGCGTCTCCCCATGCGGCGCGGTAGTGCAAATTTTACAGAGTGATTGTCCTATTTCGCACAGGAAAAGATGTTTCATTTGGGCCTGACCCCATTTAGTATAAATACATGTAAAAACGCTATTTTGAGGAGGAGGACAGACTTTTGACACACTTTAGACCTAAGGAGGCTAAGGAGACCGGGGATTCGACCTAAGGAGGCAAGAACACACTAGGAGCAAGGCGGAGAATTCTTCTACCAGTTTTTCACTTCCTTCTTCCTATTTCTATTATTGGTTATGAATTCTAGTATTGTAGTTATGCATACTATTATGAATAGCTAATTTGTTATCTAGGATTTTGATGGAACCTATTGAAGGATGATTTTCTTGTTACGTTAATATTGATTTGCCATAGTATTTTCTCTATTTGTTCAACTATATTATTATTGTGGTTGGTTGAAGAGCTCTCAATCGACTGTGCCTACTTAATGTGTATTACTCAGGAGAGAGTGTATATTTAGGTAGTTGTTGAACAACATCACTCCTAACGTATATGAGGATCAATAGGGAGGGTTTAAAGGTGGGATTAGGGATAACGAAACCTTGATGCGATCTGAGTAAGCCGTACCTAATGCCAACAAGCGTAATTCGGGAGAATATGTCTAGTAAGTTATGGTAATTACTCGGGAGAGAGTTATAACAGTCAGAGTGCTTATGATTGGTAGAGAAGACTTAGGCAAATTTATAGATAACATAGCGGAAAGGATTACGACAATAGGGGAAATCATAACTCTAGACCTCCTTAATCTTGTCTCCAATCCTTATCCTTGTTAATTGATAGTTTTACTGCTTTCTAGTATTTGTTAGTTAGTTAGATAAAAATAAATATTATAATCTTTATAATTAGGAAATTGTTTGGACTTGTGTTTCTTAGCGATATTGAACAATTGTAGCTACGCCTTAGTTCTTTGTGGGATTCGACTCTGGACTTGTAAACCGAATTATATTTGCAACGACTGCTTAGTCCTTTTTATAAAGCATAGTTGGGCGTCATCAGATACCTATATAATGATATATTCTATTTAATTTTAAATTATCTAAATACCACTTCAAATTCGAAAAAATATAAGAATTTAATATATTAGACATATGACTATGGAAGAACAAAGAGATTGACACATTTTATTAACACTTGATAGAAAGTGATCATACACCCCATTGTTTAAAGTTTAAAAACAGAGCACTTTATATTTAACTAAATATTACATCCCTTAAGAGAATCGCAAATATTTCTTGATATATTTTAAAGAAAATTCTATAAAAAGTCTTTAAAGTATATATAAAAATTATATATTTATATGTCGGTTTGGTTCGATTTTTTTTACTCAATACCAAATCAAATCAAACCAAACCTAATCAGACTTTTTAATCGATTTGGTTTAACTTTTTGGGCTGGTGCGGTTTTTTGGTCCGATTTGTACACCCCTAGTTATAGGCTGGTCCACCATTCTTATTCCTTTAGTGGACCAAAAGTACAAATCCTCATTTAGATAAGAATAATTTTCAATACAAATATGTACACAAATTATTTTAAAAAATCCAACTCATCATTACCTACTTTCTAAACTCATTGTCCACTGCCCAACTGTCCATTTTAATTATCGTCCCAATAAATTACACTCACCATTGTCCTATAACAAAATTGATAAGGTAGACAAAATATGGATTGTAAGCAATAGATAGATTGTAACAAAGGATATTTTAAACACATTTTTACGTAGATTTGCTAAAAGCAATCAGGTTTAATCTTGATTAATAAGACTCAATTTTTTATTCGAACAACAATTACGCAATGCTGAAAAGTGAAATCTGGTCGTCAAAGAAGTAGTGGCACAATGTGGAGGCTAGTATTTGTATTAGCTTAGACAATATTAAACTTTGTAGGAAAAATAGGTACAAAATTTTTATAAAAAAGATTGTCTATTTTTTAATATGTAGTACAAATAATTTAGAACTTTGAATTAACAACTCAAATCTTCATATTAGTAAATAAAGTTTTTTACTACCAGATCTGAGGTAATGTATTGCAAATACATGGCTAACAACTTATTGACTTGAATTAATCCTTATTAATATAAATAATAATATTATTATGTGAAATTAAAGAATTTATATTTTGTAAGAATACTATAAAAGAACAAGCATGAAAAAGGCGATCTATTTTTTTGGTTGCATATATTAAATTTGATTAAAAAGTCTAAGGTCTCCTTTTGAAAAGGCCAACTATTTCTTTTAATGAATAACATTAGCGATCTCCAATATTAATTGGCTTGATCTTTTGAACTTGTGTAGTTCGTTTATTAGACATGATGAAAGAAAGAACGATATTACCTAAATAGAGTCACGATACATATATCAAATACTCTTTGCTTGTTCCAAGGGTTACCGTAAACATGGATTTTAAATATTAATTTAATTTGGATTTAGGCATTATCACCTTAGGTGAGAAATGTGAACTTAATTTTTATATTGATGCACTTCACTTTAAGGTATAACTATATCGGTTTAAATTTATTATTCTCTTCTTTCAGTGTCAGTTTTGTTCAATTATTATTTTCTTCTTTCAGCGTAATTTTTTTTCAAAGAACTGATATCATGGTCCATGACTGGTCGTCTTTTGAGTTTGGCTGATAGAAAAGCTGTGAAATTCGCCCCTTCGATGTTATTTGATTTTAGGGGGTATGAGCGTCTAGAATTCGTTATTGGTAGAGGGTGGAAAGCTGAGTCAGTAAGTTTTCTCTACCTTTTGCTTGTGTAAATTGGTAACAACATAAATGGAATACTGATATTTCTTTCCTTTATTTGACCAAAGGATCTAAATTTGTATGTTTGTTTTTCTTATTTGCAGCTCAAGGGAAGAGAAATCGGTAACATTGACTTGTCAATCATCTCTTCGAGCGCCGTGATAAGGAGGGGAACAATGTCAAGACTAGAAATCCTCGTGCAAAGTTTGAAGTGAAGTAAATGTTTTAGAAAGTAATGTTGTGTTGTGAATAGCTTTATCGTAATAGTTTCCTTGATCCAATAGATGGTAAAGACTTGTGGTTTGGTGATCTTTTTACTCTACGTGTAAAGAATCTAGCAAAATTCAAAACAGTTGTAAGGAAAGTGTTTTGGGTAAAGAACCAATAGGTTTGGCAAGCCTTGTGGTTCGTGAACATATCTGCAAAGTGTGAAACAATTTTATGTTGTAGGAGATAGCGCTCACCCTTTAAACACAGTAGCTGAATTTATTTACTTTGAATTTTGCCTCTTCAACTCCTACTTGTTTTAGGAATGTTGATCGTTTGAATGTGCAAGCTAAAAAATGCCTAATTTGTACTCTAATGAGCTTACTCAAAGTGTAGATGATGAAGATGATAAAGTGTGAATGACATGGCAATGTCTTGGGGATCCACTTATAGTGCAGCATGAGTTAAATAATTCTTCAATATTGGGCCAACAAAGATCATTAATTTGACTACAATTGTTTGGTGAAGTTTAATGTTACGAGTTGATACTAATCAAAATTCACCACTGTGTAAAGGATCGTGCTTTGGTCTCTTCAGCGGCTAAGACTAATTCTCCGAGTATCAATGAAGGATTTAGTGTTAGGTTAACCAACTGTAATAATTCTACTCAAGTTTTATTAGGAAAGCAAACTCCTTCAGAGGACTGATGTCTACAACTGAAAATTGATTTCACATTTTCTACTATTCTAGCTGCTATATAGAATGGATGAAAAACATATATAGCCATCGCTTAAAGGCATTGAATGTTCAATTATGTAACATATCTTTCAATGAAAGCAGCTAACCATAATCGGGGAAGCTAGAATCCCAGCTACTTGGTTGAACCTATAGATTTGGCGAATTCAATAGCTTTTGCTCAAACAACATATTTGTACTAACAAATTTATTAAATATTTAGCACTTGAAGTGTCACGAGCAATTTAAAATACTATGATTAATAAAAGAAAGCGGAAGTCTGAACTGAAAATATAGAAACAACGTCTAAACATCCATACAAGTCTCTACCCAGCACCTGGTGTCACAATATTTCACGGACCATCTAAGAATGCTAAATACAAGGTCTTAAACAAAATAATAAAACTCTGTCTCAGTACAAGGGAAACAGGGCAGAAAGGGGATAAAAGAGATGCTGGGCCTGCGGACGCCTGCAGGACTACCTCGGGATCTCGTGGACTGAAGGACTGCTCCCTGGCTACTGCTGCGCACCGTAAGCTACTCCGATACCTGGATCTGTGCAAAAGAGCACAGAGTGTAGCATCAGCACAACCGACCCCATGTGCTGGTAAGTGCCTGGCCTAACTCCGGCGAGGTAGTGACGAGGCTAGGACCAGACTCCAGATAAACCTGTACAGACATATATATACAATACAACGAAGAGGCAAACAGAAATAAACAATTAAAACTGGGGGAGGGAACATGCTTCAGGGGTAACAGATATAAATAGAATATCACGAGTAATAGAGGAGAAATCTACAGTCTAGCTTCTAACACGGAAATAAGAAATAAAGACAGTTTTCATGTTCAGCTCATCTTGTTGCAGGCGTGCAACCCGATCCCATTTCATCAACTCGTGGTAGGCGTACCACCAGCTCCCATTTCGTAAACCTTGTGGTAGGCGTACCACCCGCTCCCATTTCATAATATCTTGTGGTAGGCGTACCACCCGCTCCTATTTCATCAATCTTGTGGTAGGCGTACCACCCGCTCCCATTTCATCAATCACTTGTGGTAGGCTTACCACCCGCTCCCATTTCAATCCAACACAATATAACAAAATAATACCGGCTAGGGCACAACAATGTAATAACTTCCCGGCAAGGGAACAAAATATCAAATCAAATGCCCCGGCAAGGGAGAGTCAGCTATAACCAATTTTATTCAACTTCTAGTTGACACAATTTATACCAATACTCAGTCATAACTAAGGTCCATGGAAATAAACTAAATCCTTGCTCAGTATCGAGAATCATCAATCAAGCTTGCATAGAATCCGTTAAGAATACAAGAATTATCAATTTAAGACCCACGGTCATGCTCGACACCAACGTATAGATACTCATCACCATGCCTATACGTCGTACTCGACACCAAAACAATCAACAAATAAGACTCAACTCCTAATCCCTCAAGCTAGGGTTAAACCAAACACTTATCTCGTTGCGTTGAATTCAACTCAAGCCTCAATTATAGCTTTACCCCTCAATTCCACCACCAATCCGCTCGAATCTAGTCACAAGTTACTTAATTACATCAATAAACGCTAAATGAATCAATTTGAATGCATAAAAATGAATTTCCCAAAGTTTTTCCCAAAATTTCCAAAATCGCCCCCGGGCCCACGTGGTCAAAACCCGAGGGTCGAACCAAAACCCGGTAACCCATTCCCCCACGAACCCAAATGTATGATTTGTCTTGAAATCGGACCTCAAATTGAGGTCCAAATCCCCAGTTTTAGAAAAACCTAGGTTCTACCCAAAATCCCCAAGAAAATCATTGATTTTAAGTTGAAAACATGTTAAATGATGTTAATGATTGAAAGAAATGAGTACAAATTGACTTACAAATGATTTGGAAGAAGTCTTGTTCTTGGAAAATCGCCTAACGAGTTGTGTTTTGAAAGTAGGGTGAAAAATAGTTCAAAATTCGACTAAGTATAAAATATGCAGGTTGCAGGTATGGGATTTGCGAACTGGGGTTCGCAATTGTGAACCCCGACCTGCTGATGTGGTAATTGCAAAAAATAGTTCGCATTTGCGAACCCTTTCAAAAACCCCGGGCTTCGCATTTGCGACCAGTTATGTCGCATTTGCGACCAGCCCCTACTCGCATTTGCGAACCAATAGGTCGCATTTGCGATCAGCAAGCCAAATCCCTGCTCTCGCATTTACAATGCAATTGCTCACATTTGCGAGCTCGCATTTGCGAGAGCTTCTTCGCAAATGCGAAGATTGCAGAGCTGAACATACCAGATTTTCACAAGGTTAAAAAATTGCACTCACGGCCTATCCAAAATTCACTCGAGCCCTCGGGGCTCCAAACCAAATATGCACACAAACTCAAAAACATCCTACGGACTTATTCGAGCGATCAAATCGCCAAAATAACATCAATATACATCGAATTAAGCCTCAAAATCCTTGATTCCTTCCAAATTTTCGTAAAACATCAAATTTCCATTTTAAGTCCGAAACACGTCAAACGACATCCATTTTCAACCAAACTTTACAGAAAGTGCTTAAATAATATATAAGACTTGTACCGGTCGCCGGAACCAAAATACGGGACCGATACCATAGTCTTCTAGTCAAATTTCATTTCCAATTTCCTTGATTATTTCCAGAAAACAATTTCACACAAAAATTCATTTCTCGGTCTTGGGACCTCGGAATTCGATTCCGGGCATACGCCCAAGTCCCATATTTTCCTACGGACCCTCCGGGACCGTCAAATCATGGGTCCGGGTCCGTTTACCCAAAATGTTGACTGAAGTCAACTTTATTCATTTTAATATCAAAATTTAGCATTTTTCTCACAGAATTCATATTAAGCTTTCCGGCTACGCGCCCGGACTGCGCATGCAAATCGAGGCAACCCCCAAATGAGGTTTTCAAGGCCTTGGAAATACAAAATGGGTAAGGAAACAGGTGATGACCCTTTGGGTCGTCACATTCTCCACCTCTAAAACAAACGTTCGTCCTCGAACAGACAAAAGAAAGAAGTACCTAAGTCGGGAAAAAGATGAGGATAACGACTCCGCATATCAGACTCGGACTCCCAGGTCGATGCCTCAGGAGGCTGACCTCTCCACTGAACACGAACAGAAGGGAAACTCTTGGATCTCAACTGACGAACCTGCCGGTCTAGAATAGCCACCGGCTCCTCCTCATAAGACAAAATCCTTGTCCAACTGGACAGTGATGAAATCTAACACGTGGGCTAGATCGCCGTGATACCTCCAAAGCATGGACACATGAAACACTGGATGCACGGCTGATAAGCTCGGCGGCAAAGCAAGTCTATAAGCCACCTCTCCCACTCGATCAAGGTCCTCAAACGGGCCAATGAACCTAGGGCTAAGCTTTCCCTTCTTTCCAAACCTCATCACGCCCTTCATAGGCGACACTCGGAGCAATACCCGCTCACCAACCATAAATGCCACATCTCGAACCTTGCAGTCTGCATAGCTCTTTTGCCTAGACTGAGCTGAACGAAGCCTATCCTGAATGATCTTGACCTTGTCCAAGGCCTCCTGAACCAAATCTACACCCAACAACCGAGCCTCTCCCGGCTCAAACCATCCAACCGGAGACCGACACCGCCTACCATATAAAGCCTCAAAAGGAGCCATCTGGATGCTCGACTGGTAGCTGTTGTTGTAGGCAAACTCCGCTAAAGGCAAGAACTGATCCCACGAACCTCCAAAGTCAATAACACAAGCTCGGAGCATGTCCTCCAAAATCTGAATAGTCCGCTCGGACTACCCGTCCGTCTGGGGATGAAATGGTGTGCTCAACTCGACATGTGTGCTCAACTCTCGCTGAACTGCTCTCCAGAAGCGCGAGGTAAACTGCGTACCCCGGTCCGAAATGATAGATACGGCCACACCATGAAGGCGAACAATCTCCCGAATGTAGATATCAGCCAACCTCTCAGAAGAATAGGAGACTGCCACAGGAATAAAATGTGCTGACTTGGTCAGCCTATCAACAATGACCCAAACTGCGTCGAACTTCTTCCGAGTCAGCGGAAGTCCTGTAACAAAATCCATAATAATCCGCTCCCACTTCAACTCGGGAAGCTCAATCCGCTGAAATACACCACCAGGACTCTGATGCTCGTACTTAACCTGTTGACAATTCAAGCAACGAGCCACATATGCTACGATATCCTTCTTCATTCTACGCCACCAGTAATGTTGCCGCAAATCCTGATACATCTTTGCGGAGCCCGGATGAATAGAGTACCGGGAGCTATGGGCCTCCTCCAAAGTCAACTTTCGGAGCCCATCCACATTAGGCACACATACTCGACCATGCAATCTCAAAACTCCATCATCATTTAAGGTAACATGCCTGGCACCTCCGCGCTGCACCGTGTCTCTAAGGACACACAAATAGGGATCATTATACAAAATGCCGACCACGGATACGCTCCAATAATGAAGAACGAGCGACCGTGCAAGCTAACACACGATTGGGCTCAGAAACATCCAGTCTCACGAACTGATTGGCTAACGCCTGAACATCCAAAGCAAGTGGCCTCTCACCGATCGGAATATAAGCAAGACTGCCCATACTGGCGGACTTCCTACTCAATGCATCGACCACCACATTGCCCTTCCCCAGATGATATAGAATGGTGATTTCATAATCCTTCAACAACTCCAACCACCTCCTCTGCCTCAAATTCAACTCCTTTTGCTTGAACAAATACTGAAGACTCTTGTGATCCGTGAAAACCTCACATGCCACGCCATACAGATAATGCCTCCAAATCTTCAATGCGTGAACTATGGCTGCCAACTCCAAATCATGAACTGGATAGTTCTTCTCATGAATCTTCAACTGCCTCAAAGCATAGGCAATGACCTTGCCATCCTGCATCAACACTGCTCCAAGCCCAACACGGGAAGCATCACAGTAGACTGTATAAGGCCCTGAACCTGTGGGCAAAACCAACACCGGTGCCGTAGTCAGAGCTGTCTTGAGCTTCTGAAAGATCTCCTCACACTCATCCGACCATCTGAACTGGGCACCCTTCTGGGTCAATCTGGTCATCGGGGCTGCAATAGATGAAAACCCTTCCACGAACCGTCGATAGTAGCCTACCAATCCCAAGAAACTCCGGATCTCTGTAGCTGATGCTGGTCTAGGACAGTTCTTGACTGCCTCTATCTTCTTTGGGTCCACCTGAATACCTTCTGCTGATACAACATGACCCAGAAATGCAACTGAACTCAACCAGAACTCACACTTGGAGAACTTGGCATATAACTGACTATCCCTCAGAGTCTGAAGAACCACTCTAAGGTGCTGCTCGTGCTCCTCCTGGCTACGGGAATATATCAATATATCATCAATGAAAACTATCCCGAATGAGTCCAGATAAGGCCTGAACACTCGGTTCATCAAGTCCATGAAAGTTGCTGGGGCATTTGTCAACCCGAATGACATGACCAAGAACTCATGATGCCCGTACCGAGTGTGGAAAGCTGTCTCAGGGACACTGGATGCCCTAATCCTCAACTGATGGTAGCCAGATCACAAGTCAATCTTGGAAAATACCCTGGCACCCGGAAGCTGGTCGAACAAATCATCAATCCTCGGCAGTGGATACTTATTCTTGATCGTTACCTTGTTCAATTGTCGGTAATCAATACACATTCTCATTGACCCATCCTTCTTCTTGACAAATAACACCTGCGCACCCCAAGGTGAGACACTGGGTCTAATGAAACCCTTCTCAAGCAAATCCTGCAACTGTTCCTTTAACTCTTTCAACTCCGGCGGGGCCATACGATATGGGGGGATAGAAATGGGCTGAGTGCCCGGTACCAGATCAATGCAGAAATCAATATCCCTGTCGGGTGGCATACCCGGTAGGTCTGAAGGAAAAACATCAGGGAACTCACAAACAACGGGCATAGAATCAATAGAAGGAACCTTAGCACTGGAATCCCGAACATAGGCTAAATAGGCAAAACACCCCTTCTCGACCATACGCCGAGCCTTCACATACAATATGACACTGCGGGTAGAATGACCAGGAGTCCCTCTCCACTCTAAACGAGGCATACCTGGTAAAGCTAAGGTCACAGTCTTGGCATGACAATCCAAGATAGCGTGATAGGGTGATAACTAGTCCATCCCTAATATAATATCAAAGTCGACCATATCTAAAAGCAACAAATCTACACGAGTCTCCAAACCCCCAATCACCACAACACAAGAACGATGGACTCGATCGACCACGATAGAATCACCCACCGGCGTAGACACATAAACAGGAATACTCAATGCATCACTAGGCATGACCAAATACGGGGCAAAATAGGATGACACATACAGATACGTAGACCCCGGATCAAACAACACTGAAGCATCTCTATCACAAACTAGAACCGTACCTGTAATGACTCAGCCTCTAGCCTGGCTGGAAGAGCATAACATCGGGGCTGGGCCTCACCACCCTGAACTGCCTCTCTGGGACGGCCTGCTGCTGGCTGGCCTCCACCTCTAGCGGCCTGAGATCCACCTCTAGGACCTCTACCTCCACCTCTAGCACCTCTACCCCCGCCTCTAGCTGGCTGGGCGGTCTGTGGAACATCTGGTGCCTGAATCATAGGACGGGGTCCCTGCTGCTGCGGAGACCTGCACGAAGCTCGAGGGCAATACCTAGCAATGTGCCCCGTGTCGCCACAAGTAAAACAAGCCCTCGGCGGACGGCCCTGGAAACTTTGAAGCGGCGGTGCACTGATAGGTGTTGATGGTGCACTGTGAAGCTGCTGATCGGAATACTGCGGCTGAGAACAACGACCACCTATCATACGAATCACTGTCTCCAGATGAGGCACCACCGAATCGGCCTGACTGACGGGGCCTCTTATCTGCCCTATGACCACCCCCCTATGACAATACCATCTCAATCCTCCGGGCCACATTGGCTGCCTCCTGAAAGCATATCTCGCTCCCAGCCTCTCTAGCCATCTGGAGACGAATAGGCTGAGTGAGTCCATCAATAAACCGTCTCACTCTCTCCCTCTCAGTGGGAAGTATAACAAGAGCATGGCGAGCCAAATCAATAAACCTGGTCTCGTACTGGGTGACTATCATGGACCCTTGCTGGAGACGCTCGAACTGCCTCCGATAGGCCTCTCGCTGAGTAATAGGGAGAAACTTCTCCAGAAATATATGCCTGAACTGCTCCCAGGTCAAGGCTGGAGATCCTGCTGGTCTAGCTAAACAAAAATCCCTCCACCAAGTCTTGGTGGATCCAGACAATCGGAATGTCGCGAAATCAACCCCATTGGTCTCAACAATACCCATGTTCCGAAGAACCCCGTGGCAGCTGTCCAAATAATCCTGAGGATCCTCGGTAGATGCACCGCTGAAAGTAGTAGTGAAGAGCTTGGTGAACCTATCCAATCTGCATAAAGCATCGACAGACATAGCTGCCCCATCACCGGCCTGGGCTACCACACCCGGTTGAGCTGCTCCAACTGGTTGAACTGCTGGAGTCTGAATCGGGGGAGCTCCCTACTCCGGAGTACGAGTAGCAGGAGTCTGGGCCCCTCCTCCAGCCTGAGAGATGGCTGGTGCTACAGGAAGCAAACCTGCTCGAGTGACACTCTCCTTAAGACCCACCAATCGTACCAGAGCATCCTGAAGAACTGGGGTAGCAATAAACCCATCTGGGACCTGAGCTGGGCCCATCGGAACTGCTGGGGCTGGGGCTGAAACCTCCTTGTCGAAGTCAACCTGAGGCTTCGCCACTGGTGCTACTGCTCGGGGCTGAGCTCTGCCCCTACCTCGGCCTCTAGCACGGCCTCGGCCTCTGCCCCTAGTGGGAGCTGCCTGGGGCTCAGACTGCTGATCAGAAGATGAGGAAGCGCATGTTCTCTCCATCTGCGAAACAATAGAGTAAAAATTCAATTAGCGTTGAGAAACCAAACCGCACGACAAGAAAGAACATATGTGAAACTTTTCCTAACTCGGTAGCCTATGGGGATAAATACAGACGTCTCCATACCGATCCCTCAGACTCTACTAAGCTTGTCCGTGAGTTGTGAGACCTATGCAACCTAGAGCTCTGATACCAACTTGTCACGACCCGAAATCCCCACCCTCGGGAGTCGTGATGGCGCCTACTCGTAGAAGCTAGGCAAGCCAAGAACAGTCGCAAACATCATCCTAACTCATTTTACCCATGATTAAACAATTTAAATTATAGATGCATAAGCAATTTAAAATACTACGATTAATAAAAGATAGCGGAAGTCTGAACTGAAAATGTAGCAACAACGTCTAAACATCAATACAAGTCTCTACCCAGCACCTGGTGTCACAACATTTCACGGACTATCTAAGAATGCTAAATACACGGTCTGAAACAAAATAATAAAACTCTATCTCGGGACAAGGGAAACAGGGCAGAAAGGGGATAAAAGAGATGCCGGGCCTGCGGACGCCTGCAGGACTACCTCGGGATCTCGTGGACTAAAGGACTGCTCCCTGGCTACTACTGCGCACCGTAAGCTACTCCGACACCTGGATCTGTGCAAAAGAGCACAGAGTGTAGCATCAGCACAACCGACCCCATGTGCTGGTAAGTGCCTGGCCTAACCCCGGCGAGGTAGTGACGAGGCTAGGACCAGACTCCAGATAAAC